>NC_092252.1:7649611-7659611 GCF_036320965.1 Panulirus ornatus | reverse complement strand
ATATCTATCGGGTCTATATATCTATCGGGTCTATATCTATCGGGTCTATATCTAATGGGTCTATATATATCTACATAATACTTCCTTCGCCTTTTATATCATTCCATGCTGACTAAATTCTTTGAGGGTGAAATAAAAATTCTTGTATAGCATGAAATGCTAACAGACACAATATATATTTTGGTGTATAATAAAATATTCTAATTCCATTTTCAATTTTTAGAATAAATTGGGCCGGCTGATAAAACGCAGGAAAAAAAAAAAAAAAGGCGAATACTTTTGAATTTTGTACAAGAGAACACAGTGTCACTGAGGCAAATCTGTCTCATATCATCATGTACGATATTCAGAGGAATCAGTTCATAATACGTTTTCGAACAACACGATGAGTTAATCCAAGATCCGTTCAAGAATAAATCACAATTCACAGGCTACAGCTACGTGCAAAAACTAGGAAGAAATCATGAATATCAGAAATTATAATAAATATCCAGGATACGTTGGCTAAATATCATTAATAATAATAATAATAATAATAATAATAATAATAATAATAATAATAATAATAATGATAATAATAATAATAATAATAATAATAATAATAATAATAATAATAACAACAACTACAGTAATAATAATAATAATAATAATAATAATAATAATAACAACAACAAGTACAATAATAATAATAATAATAATAATAATAATAATAATAATAATAATAATAATAACAATAACAATAATAATAATAATAATGATGATAATAACAATAATAACAACAACAACTACAATAATAATGATAATAATAATAATAATAATAATAATAATAATAATAATAATAATAATAATAACTGAGCACGATTATCATTATCTTTAAGAAAAACAAAATAACCCAGCCACTTCTCTATCCCCGCCGATCGTCACCCAATCCCATCCCGCTCTCTCCATCGCCAGTTTTCTCTTGACGGGCCCAGCACGTTTTCCCTTCCCCCTCGGTGAGAACTTTATTTATGCTGAACAGCTGGTGTTCAGGGAGAGGCCGTGGTCTTTAGGAGGAATTTATGGCCGTGGCCGACGGTGTACGGAGTTAATACGTCTGTTAGTTCGCAGTCATTCCAGGGTTGGCCCTCTCCTCCTCCTCCTTCTTCTTCGGCAGAGACGCAGACAATCTTATTCGACTCCAGAACATTCGGGGTGCGACTGAGAGAACCCCTCTCTCTCTCTCTCTCTCTCTCTCTCGCGGGGTGGACTGGATTGGAAGTTCGGGAGTCAGGGATAATCAGAGGGACGTTGAGAGAGAGAGAGAGAGAGAGAGAGAGAGAGAGAGAGAGAGAGAGAGAGAGAGAGAAACAAGACCCAATGAGTCTCAAGGGAACAGGGTCCGTCGATAAGGGCGTTCTGCCGACGCTCCCCCGGGGGATGGGGGGGGGGGGGATAGCAAAACGCAATGGCGAGGTTCGCATCGCCATAGGTAAGTTACTCTTGGCGACGGTCTTAAGCTCCGGAGATACACCCTGAAGGACGCCAGTGGGGTTCCCAGGGCAAGAAATCGTTCGTAGGGCACCCCGGGCGAGGTTCCCAGATCCACGGCCCGTCAGTGGGACACCCCGGGCGAGGTTCCCAGGTCCACGGCCCGTCAGTGGGACACCCCGGCGAGGTTCCCATGGCTGGGTGTGTCAGGGTGGGGCCAGACACCCAACAACCCGTCGGCCTGGCCCGACCTCCTGCGCCACAGCCAGCCACCACCACAACTACCGGAAGAACCTGTTTGAACACTCCCAGGGGCTCGAGTTGCACCGGTGGGCCTCGCGGGCTGACCACCTTCCCTCTCCTCACCTCTAGGGTGAAGGTGGCTGTGCTGGGGGGAGGGAGAAAGAGAGAGCGGGGGAGGAGGGGAAAGGTAGGTGTGCTAGGAGATGGTTGGTGGTGTTTGGTTACGCTAGTTCCAATGGGTGAGATTAATGGTACTCAGTGATAGTGAGGGTGAGGTAGATGGTGAGGGTGTTGATAGTGAGATCAAGGGGTCATCCTCGCTCCGTCCTAAGGCTTGACCCTTGTAAGCTGGGAGGTCAACCATTCCCCGTGTGTGTCCTTATGACCACCCCCCCCACACAAGAAGTAACACGTCAGGAACTACGGGACAAGCCTGCAGTCCTCCCTCTGGTCTCTTTGGGAACACAGATCTTTGTCTCCTTTCTCTAGAGCCGTCAGAAGGACACGACGCCTGTCGACTTATGGGGTTAGTGCTGCTCTGTCACACGTCACATGAAATCTATTTCATATTACTTGTCCCTGTTGTTCTCCTGCATGCAGACTGACTATACATCACCACAAGCCGGGGGCCATTATAGCTTCTTCCCTTCCCCAGCTGACCCAGGCCAAGAGCGAAGAAAATCTCAACCCACAATCACGTTAGAATCTGCTGCTGATGTGCGAAGGAATCACTCTCATCTATAACGAAGCGATGTTGAAATATAGTGAGAAACAACAAAAGGAAGAAGATAAAGAAACAAAAATGGAAGAAGAAGAAGAAGAAGAAGAAGAAGAAGAAGAAGAAGAAGAAGAAGAAGAAGAAGAAGAAGAAGAAGAGGATGAAGAAGAAGAAGAAGAAGAAGAAGAAGAAGAAGAAGAAGAAGAAGAAGAAGAAGAAGAGGATGAAGAAGAAAGACAAGACGATTTCACAAGCTGGGAAAATTTGGGTCTGGTGTATTTACGAAGGTTTCTAGCCATGTTTTTGTGTATGTTGAGTAAAGAAACGGACGAACGGGAATGTTTGATACACTGATGTACTTCAAAATTCTATAAAGAACATGATTGACTTATTAGCATACTTATATTACGCATATGGAGTCTCATGGCTGTACCTTAATACAAAGTCTGCCAGCTCTATAATAATATACTGCGGTATATACAATCAGACCTTTGACAAATACATGGCCACATCACTTATATAAGTAGTTTCGGGTACTGAGCCTTATGAAACGGGCATTCTCAAGCATTATCATCCGTAGTTAAAAAAAAAAAGTTGGCAAATCCCGTCTATAATGCCTGAGTTTATCAGTAAATGCCCACGAGACTCATAAGCATTATTAGAATGGACTTTGTATCATTACTTGTATCGAAAAAAAATCAAAATCAAAACTTTATAAGACTGTTTCGATAAGTAGCAAGAACTGACGAGCCTTTTTAAAGTCGTCTTTCGTGAGTCTTATTCCCTAAAAGTCACCTTAAGAACCGGAGAAATGCCACCAACAAGGCTTAAAAAAACAAAAACATGTATCACACACACCTATTCTACCTTGCCAGCCCTCCCTGCTCTCTTGGACGGCCCAAGCCTTATATAACGACCCTTCTTGAGGGAGAAGGAGAACAATGGCAAAAATACCATGAAGGTAGACTTACGAGAGGTTCATCTATCCCCGTCCGTCCACCTGTCTAATAATCATCCACCCACCCACGATGTCGTCCACCTGTCCATGAAGCCATCCACCAACCCACGATATCGTCCACCTGTCCATGGTGCCATCCACCAATCTACGATGTCGTCGTCCACCATTCTCCGATATCACCCACCACTCTACGGCATCATCCACCTGTACGTGAAATCGTCCACGTACACCTCCGGTATCGTCCACGCACCCCACGACATCGTCCACAATGATCGTCGGGGGGCCCCAAGGAGGAGGAGGAGGAGGAGGAGGAGGAGGAGGAGGAGGAGGAGGAAGAGGACGGGGCCATGCTCTCAAGAGGGACCCTTCGAGAGCGTCATTCCATGTAGCCACCAAACCCTATGGGAATGGGCGAGGCAAGGAGGTGTGGAGGTGGGGGAAGGACGACCACGGACGTGGGGGATACCCGACTGACTCCCAGGGTCGTCTTGCAGATTGAGTTACCTTCACACCGCGTTCCTCTCTCACCCCCTCCCCCACCCCCTCTCACAAGGCGAGCTGCGCAGCCGGCAGGGGGAGACGGGAGGGAGAGGGAGTTGGAGGTGAGGGAGAAGGGGAGAGGGAGGGTGGTGTTGTTGGGGACTAGTTACACACCAGGCACTTCCGACTTTCCCAGTGCCGTGGGGACAAGCCAAACTGCGCAATGCACTTGAAGGCCTCGACAAGAATGGGAGCTGGGCATTTTCGTCGGTTACCGCTCGTCAGGTCTCAAACTCAAAATCGTCGTTTACATTTCAGTGAATTTATTTGGTCTAGCACCACGGGCACTTGTTAATGACTGCCCGGTGTGTCATTACTGGCACTGGTCGAGTGTGTGTGTGTGTGTGTGTGTGTGTGTGTGTGTGTGTGTGTGTGTGTGTGCGCACGAAGTTTGTGTTGGTGTTTGTCTTGTGTCTTCCACACCGGAGCAATGCAGCTCAGAGGGGAGGCGGTATGACTGACCTGACCTTGTTGACTCGATCTAGGATGGTCTGGTCAAAGGTCATCTCCATCATGCTTCAAAGCCAAAAAAAAACCCTACCGTACTCAAGACTCGTACCGTTGTGCTCAAAAGAGTTCAACAACCTTTTCACACACACACACACACACACACACACACACACACATATCATCAAACAGCCCAAAAATGACTTGGTATATCCTGGTAAAATTCAAGAAGCCAATGATCTACTGGGCACTTTAAGAGCACATTCGAGGCCGAGTTTCGAATCAACCCCCCCCCCCCTATTCTCGGTTCAGAGCCATCTCTTCGTCAGCTCATAGACACACGTCTCTTTACAAAGCTCAAAAGGAAATTTCTTCGTTTTTCATCTCGAAAACCCAACCTGCTCGGCACAGTGTCTGAAGCAGGCTTCGCTACCCACTTTTGAACATCTCCAGAACTACTGCTGCCCAGTGATTCAAGTGTCAGGATGGAAACTGTTAACACAAAATATCCCCGGGCCTTACACGAAACCATATATATATATATATATATATATATATATATATATATATATATATATATATATATATATATATATCAATACTTCCACATGTGCCTCATGGTGGATGTAGGTTCTTCTTCACACTGTTACAGTGGGACAATGTGATGCTTGGCGGAGTTTTTATGGTCACTGGCTATGATGGCACTCTCACACTAAAGAGAGGTCCTCCTGGCACTCTCATGGTGATGACAGCCCCTGCTGGCACTCTCATGGTAGCGAAAGCCCCTGTCGGCACTGTCATGGTAGTGGAAGCCCCTGCTGGCACTGTCATGGTAGTGACAGCCCTTTGGCACTGTCAACGTACTGACTGCCCCTGCTGGCACTGTCAATGTACTGACTGCCCCTGCTGGCACTGTCGTGTTAGTAGAAACCCCCCTGGCACTGTCATGGTAGTGAAAGTCACCTGGCACTCTCATGGTACTGTCAAGCCCCCGCATTAACGCAAAAAGTACCACCTACAGTCACCTCCTTTGAAACCCCAGCGCCCCCGTCGTTGGCAGCGGGTCACGGATCAGACAAGACCAACCAATCCGCTCGGCTGTACAACCGAGGAAAAAAATTATTAGCGTCCAGCTGTGACGCTCCACACAGGAGGAGGAGGAGGAGGAGAGGGGAAAAAACAAAGCACCTGATCCTACCAGGGATGCGGGCGGGTGGGTTGGCGAGCGACGAACCGACCCCCTGGTGTGTCTGTGTGGACGGTGTGCGCTCTAGAGAGAGAAAGAGAGAGAGAGAGAGAGAGAGAGAGAGAGAGAGAGAGAGAGAGAGAGAGAGAGAGAGAGAGAGAGAGAGAGAGAGAGAGAGAGAGCCGGTGGTGATACACAAACGCAACAGACACGAGGAACAGGAAATTAGCCTAAGACCAGATGACGCCTTCTGTCGCCCGACATGAAAGCCACCGACCGACCGACTCAAAGCTACATGTATGTGACGCCACGGCTCCCTCCACCCACCACCCAACCCTCCTCTGTCCCTTGACTGGTGACGGCCGAAATGAGCGGCAGAGGGCCCGCATTGTGTCACACCCACCTACATCAACGGACAAAAGGCGACCTATAATGTTCATCTCTTCCCCCCCCCCCCCCCCTCTCGTTGCATCGCCCTTCAACTGAAGATAAAATTGGGTCCAATTTAGTAGCCCCAGTGCGTTCCCGCCCCGACCGAAGCCCAAGCCGCCCCTCCTCCCTCCTCCTCCTCCAACACTCGCCTGAAGAAGGTTGGTCCATTCTCCAGATGGTATCGCCCTGACGGAGTGCGTCCTATGCTCGCTAGAGACAACTCCCGGGGTGGGGTGGAGGAGGGCGTCCACGAGCAGAGCAAGTAAGAGGGAGGGAGGAAGGAGGGAGGAGTGAGGAGTGAGTGAGGGGAAGAAGGGGAGGGTGTGTGTGTGTGAGCGATGGGAGCTGGGAAGTGTGTGTTTGTGTGTGTAGCATGGGCCTTCTACCGGGCATGGTCTGCGCCTCTCTCCTGGCGGCGCCAAGACCTGCTTGTACAGGGTGGTCAGTGTTGCCTGACCCGGTGTCATGGTGAACACGTTGCGTCGCTATCAGGTCTCGTTGGTGTTCATGTGAGCCTCGGGGAATTTTCACACAGCTCGTCTGTCGTGATGACTTACACGAGAGTCTGTTATTAACGGCTGCTGCAACTCCCTGACACACACACACACACACACACACACACACAACCGTCCGCTCCTCCCACAGTCACACCCACCTGATCATCAACACCAAATAAAAATAAAAAATATGACCCACACTTCAAATTTCGCTTCTCCCTCCACCCTCCTCCCTCCGCTTTGACATACCGTTAGCGTACATCAGAGTAGAACGAAATGTACGACTATATCTGCGGATATATCTCGTGCGCGTGGGCAGCCTGTATGCGCGCATACTTCACGGCCCAGAACCGACCGATCACATACACCCGAGGCACCAAACCAGCGTACCAACATATCCGGCCTGGAATCCTTTATACACGAAGGCCGTCCGGCGACGAATTTATCCATAATTCCAACCCATTTATATCCGTCCCTGTTATATATATATACATATATATATATATATATATATATATATATATATATATATATATATATATATATATATATGTATATATATATATATTTATATATATATATCCCAGAGCGAGTTATCCGACGTCCGCTGTAAAGTAACGCGATATTTTCCCGTCCCCAGCGTTTCCCCCTTTACCGGCCTACTCGATCCGACCGTCCGGATGCCGGTTAACGAGGCCATCCACTACCGGGCCGGCCGGATACATAATGATCGGCCGGTTACTTTATAACAGGACGGCTCTGCCAATGGACACACATCTACCAAACATGCAACATACAAATACATACATATTCTTTTGCTCTAATGACTCTATATATACATCTGCTCTAATGACTCTACATTTACCGACTCTAATATTCAAACTCTCCAACGACAATCTGTCGTTTAAAAGACATTCCTTCATTTCCTTTTAACGTTTCTCTTTTTCTTTAAACCTGTCTTTACCGATCATCGCTCGAGCCTACACACCAGTTATAAGGTTAACATGGTGTGGGTGTGGGTGTGGGTGTGGGTGTGTGTGGGGATGGGTGGGTGTGTGGGTGTGGGTGTGTGTGTGTGTGGGTGTGGGGGTGTGGGGGGTCATCGCTAAGGCTCCAGTGACACGGTGATATAAACGAGGTCGTGGGTGTTCGTTTTGAGCGCGCCGACCCCTTGAGCACGACGCGTCGGCACGACCCCTTTATGACCCTCGAGTACGACGGTGGGACCCCTTAACGTATACGATGGTATGACCTTGAGGTGGATCCGAAAGGGTGAGGTCAAAAGTCAGGGACTTTGTAGACTAACAGTTGTACCGTTGTGCTCAAAGGGGGGGTTGTACCGTCTTGTTCAAAGGGGTCGTACCGTCGCGTTCAAAGAGGGATCGTATCGTCGTGCTCAAGGAGGGGGTCGTACCGTCGTGTTCAAATGGGTCGTATCGTCGTGCTCAAGGGGGGTCGTACCGTTGCGTTTAGAGGGGTCGTATCGTCGTGCTCAAGGGGGGGGGTTGTACGTCCCGTCGTGCTCAGGAAATTCAACCAGCAAAGAAAATGAAGGGTGGGGGTGTGTCCCCCTCTGGGACAATACTGTCAGTCCACATCAGCTGGTGAACACATCACCGTCCACCAATTATATTCCAGGATGGCCGGCCGGCGGGGCCATCAAGACTCGTGATTGGTGCGGTCATATTTCAGCCCCGGCAGTAAAGTTTCAAAAGCTGTAAAGATGAACAAGATTGTGGCCCGTCTCTAGCATTTCTCCCCCACGATATATATATATATATATATATATATATATACATATATATATATATATATATATATATATATATATATATATATATATATATATATATATATATATCCCGTGAAATGGGCACTGGGAACAAAATAAGGCTTTGGGCTGAACTCTTACAGTAAGCCCCATCCCCCCCAACCCCACCACACACAAAGTAGTTCTACCTAATTAGGAAGTGTTAATTAGAGAGAGAGAGAGAGAGAGAGAGAGAGAGAGAGAGAGAGAGAGAGAGAGAGAGAGAGAGAGAGAGAGAGAGAGAGAGGCGCAGACTGACATACTAAATAAAACCCAGACACACACACACACACACACACACACACACGTACGCCGCCGTACCCCGGCCCCACACTTAAGGCGTCACTTGTACGTCATCCTGGGAGAAGAAGCGCTCCAATAATTCTATTCTTACAGCCGGAAGACGAGCATGGCGTGATGCATGCACCTGTATATAGTGTCAGAACCCACACACACCCCCACTTGGCTAACCTGCCTTGCCTCCCCCCCAGGTCTCCCGCTTCAAAACCCCCCCGTGTGTTTTATTAACCCCCTAACAAACCCTTCCCAACCCAGGGGGTCACGGGTGAGGTGGTTTCTATTGCCACGTGGTACACGTTTCCCCCGGGGTTGTCACCGTGTCGGGGTAGCGCCCGGCTAAAAGGCCCATTTTCTATGATCGCATTACTTCCCACATATCGATACGAGACCCGCTGATTCAGCCGGACTCCACAGAAAACGGGCGCTTGACGGTTGCCTAAAAAAAAAAATAGACCCCCCACACACACACCCCCCCCGGATAATTCTTTACGTCCTTCTTCCATTCTCGGCTCTCCGGGCAGGTCCTGTATCATACAATATACAACATAAATACACCCAATACCTTCCTGTGTATAAACTACCGGTAATATACTACCAAATACCGCTGTCTTTCGGGGGGGGGGGGGGTTTATACCCGAGTTTCTATGTCGACTCGGTATATCATTTTCGATTCACAATCTTTTTGTGCTTCAAGCTCCGGGCTGCCGACCAGAATTGAGATCCCTATGGCGAAAAGGCACAGGGATCTGTGGACAAGCAGCCCGACCGCGGTGCCGTAGGTCAATCCTGTGGACAAAAGTTATGGGGGAAAATTCAAACTGGTAGAGTCTCCCTTGAATTTATATCAAATACGTTTTTCTTTCGCACTTGAATGAATCAAAAGACTGTTGTTACTCATCGTCCCTTTTCTAACTTCAGAGACATGTGAGACGCTTTCAGGTCCTCGTTTATTAACACTACATATCCAAACGGGTGATTAGCGAAGCTCAAAACTACGTAATTAACCCCCCCAATCTAGGCCATATCGGCCGTGAGAAGCCATTAAACCCCCTGAGAAAGAAAACGTACCCACTAGGAGGCCAATTAACAGATGGGGAGGCCGCCCCACCAGACGGGCAAGTATAAAGTAATCCCACAACAAGAAACTTGCAATGGTGTCTTGAGATGATGAGAGGCCAAATGACGTGGGGTTAGCCCGTCCAGTTACGTCGTCGGACATTACAATATCCCGTCCAATCACGGATGACGCGAGAAAATAGATCACTCGCCCCTCAACGGGGGGTCACAGGAATCGCGGCCACGGACGCCGCGGCGAAAACGGGCCCAAACGACCCGGATCAAAAGGGCTAGAATCGAGGGGAGGTCGGCCGGGGGTGCAGGGGGAGCGGGGTTAGGCCGC
>NC_092252.1:7632111-7644611 GCF_036320965.1 Panulirus ornatus | reverse complement strand
TCTCTCCCCCCCCAAGGCATCATTCATGATCGTTCTCAACGCCTCCGACGTGTCTGAAGACGCCAGGCATGTTGTCCCTGCGCGTTCGAGGCTTCCCCAACGTTTGTTTCCCTGAAACGTTTTCGAAGTGCGAGTGTGCGGCTTCTCTCAACGTTTCTACGAGGGATAGCACACTGGCCGTGGTGTACCTGGGTGTTGGCAAGAGACTACACCTTGCGTGTATTATGTATCCTTCTTCTTCTTCTTCTACACTACTGTATCAGCAGGACAAAAGACACCCACCTTCATAAAATACATCTTAATATATACAATGCCTTCTCTTGTTTTGTTCCCACTGCATAAACATACGAATATTAATAACGTCATTACTTAAAAAAAGCGGTATACAGAACGCCACATACGTTATACACACAGAACACTTGCAATAAAGAAATAGGATATAGGGCAAAGAAAGGCATACAAAAGGGAAACACAACGAGAGATAAAAGATAATAAAGAACACTAAATAATCTACAGATACGAAAGGGAGAAAAAAAAAAAACAAACATAAGAAATGTATGAGGTAATACTGTTCTACGGGATCAAATATCTTTGCATTACCGATGGTAAAGACAAGAGTCTTCTGCCGCAGCTGTCACAAGCTATGCCACACCTCTGGGGGTCTTCGGCTCGTGTCAATAACATCCTACACAGCACGCAACACACTCGTCAAGCTGCTCTCTCTCTCTCTACTTAGAATCACCGGTGGATTTTGTCAAGTACCGACGCTGTGTCATGCTTACTCAAACCATGACCGCTTGCTTCACACAGCAACACGGGGCGGTCCAAAACTGTTTCTTACCTTTTTTTTTCTTTCAGAGTGGGTTTACCTACAGGTATTTGGAGGTCGAACCATTAACTTCGTTTAGTGAATACGATGAGGGGGGAGGGGCCCCCTTCGAACCATTAACCTGGTGCACTGGTGGAATTCACAGGCCTCTGACCATTTCACATTAACTCCTTCACCAGATGATGACACTCTCAGAGGCTCACACTATCAACTTACCCACACCAGCAATCTTCACCTAACCTAACCAGTCAACTTTAGATTCCCGCGACCCTGATCCTCCACCAGTCTACTCCTCTGTCGCACACGCGATTTTCTGAGGTGCAGCCATGTGCAAGCGACAGTCAACTGAGGCCATTACACCATTACCTTGCTCTACAAGCGACGAATGGCGTCCACCCGACCGTCAACTATGTGTGAGGGGGCGTGGTGACAATTCGGCAGCCAGACCATCAACTTCCACTACTTCCAGATTGATGGAATAATCATGACTGGCCTCTGCGACTCCAGACGGGACAACACTGGCCTCTACGTCTACACACGGGCTGGCCCTTGCGACCATAGACGGAACGACCTCAGCGAAAACAGACGGACTGACTCTATTGACGAACTGACACCCTCTACGACTACAGATGGACTAGGGTCTGCGACTACAGACGTCTGGACTGACCCTCTACGACTACAGATGGACTAGGGTCTGCGACTACAGACGTCTGGACTGACCCTCTACGACTACAGATGGACTAGGGTCTGCGACTACAGACGTCTGGACTGACCCTCTGCGACTACAGACGCCTTGCTTTTTTTTTACGATTCGTTACTCGAGGAAAGCCGGAGGGACGGGGTGCTCCTCCTCGTCGTCCTCCCCCTAAGTCATCTCCGAGACGCGAACGCTTGATAACCCACTTCCGATGACTGGTGGCAAAAGTCGGCGGAACACGATCGTCGCCAGGCGACGTTAAGGTACGGGAGGGCCGCGACGCTTACGCTAATGCATCTTGCGACACGGGAAAGATGTCAATCCGCCTGGGGGCGCCTGGTTAGTTACGACGAGTTATGGAGGCCCCGGTGCTGCATGGGTGTTCGACGCGCTGCTCTGTTCCCGCTGCACGGGTGTCGTAACTCCTTTACGATATTCCCGCCGTCACTTAAACTCTATGACTAATCCATTTTGGCCAGCACGACAGCCCTCCCAATTTCTATCGCCTCCACCGACCATGATCAACTCCCTCCTTCAACCTAATCTGCATCAGTACATCCCTCCCCCATTTCACCACCTCATCATCGACGCCTCGCCCATTTCATCATCTCCATTCACCTCTCCCCCATTTCAATTTCAACTCAATACCTCCCCGTACCACACAATTCGTCACCTTAAATCCAAACCCCTATACCTTCAACCCAGAGCCATCCCTCGCCCCTATACCCCCCGTAGTCCAATCTAACCCCTCAGCCTCCAACCCCCAGCCACCACAACCTCACCGGGGGTTACAACCTCCCTCACACTATGGTATCGGGGTCTGACGACGCAGCGGCTGGAGTTTGGGGAGGGAAACGTTCCAATACAGAGTCCCAGGACCAGCTGGGACCCCGGGACAGGCAAATGTTGAAATATTGGAAGCACGAAGGGATGATGGAGGGATTGGAGGGCCCGCACGACGAGATTGGAGCGTCGGAATGAGGACGGCAGGGGCGAGAGAGGGATTGGGGAGGGATTGTGAGAAGGGGGGATGGGGCAAAAACGTCAAAGGGGGGAGGGAGGTGCATAGAAAGAAAGAAGGAGATTCAGCAAAAAGATTGGAAATAGTCAATCAAGAAGATATGATGATTCAAGATGAGATTGGAAGCAGAGGAGGATTCGGGAGTGAACGGGAACAATCGCAGAAGTGATTCAAACACGATTCGAACTCCCAGTACCAATGGACCATGTGTGTGTGTGTGTGTGTGTGTGTGTGTGTGTGTGTGAGGGGGGGGTGGGGGGAAAGGAGGGGATAAAAGAAGATTTACAAACGATTCGGATTAGGAAGAGATTTAAAGACTGTAAGACCTCGGACAACGAAAAGGATTTGGACTGCCGGAGATGTGGAGACCCAGGGTGATTAGGTGAAGGGAGGGAGGGGGGTGGGCTGAGATGGGTGGGTTGAGGGCGTGTGGGTCGAGACGAAAATCTCTGAAAGAAAATTGGGATTGGGGATGAGCGGAGATGACTGTGTGTGTGTGTGTGTGTGTGTGTGTGTGTGTGTGTGTGTGTGTGTGTGTGTGTGTGTGTGTGTGAGGAAAGAGGAGATTAACGATAAGCAAGTCGCAGGAAAATGAAATTCATATGACATTATTGTGATTTACGAGAGAACAGACAGCGACCATTGTCTTTTTTTCGAGGACGAAAAGAAGAAAAGAAAAAAAGGTTGAAGAATACTCACTAAGCCTCAGTATTAACTAGCTAAGCCTTAAATAATGGTACAAGTTTAGTGCAACGAGGGGATGGCAGCCATCTTCCCCGCCCCAGGAGTTCCTTCCTTCTACGGGGCTTCCGCAGCGCTCAGAAAGACAGCCAAGTCCACCGGGATAGTAGACCCCCAGTTCATAGAGAGTGGTGATATTGTGTGCGTGTGTGCCTATGTGGGGGCGAGCGAGAAGACGACTAAAGTGTGTCCTCAGAATGTATATCATACAAACCCAGGTCCACCCTTCCCCTCCTACTGATTGTAGCTTAGCCCTCAAGCCGTAGGAGCCCCTGGATACAGGGAGGGCCATGAGGCTATACAACGCCAGGGACCCATATCCAGTCCTGCAGTTCCAGAACTGCACTACAGTCATGAGCTGGGTCAGGCTGGACTCCCTTGAAGCAAGCTGTTCTTTGACGAGACTGTGTACCCTCCTTCGTCAACCGATGATGCTAAGGCCTTGCCAAAAGAAGGTTACTCGCGGTGGAACCTCAAGTAGGCGGACTCCGGTAACACCTTCCTCTCTATATGCATATATATATATATATATATATATATATATATATATATATATATATATATATATATATATATACACCCAGAGTGAAATCTCTTCCAGGATTAATTCTGCATCGAGTCTTGCTTTTCCAGGGATGCACTAGACTTAATACCAATACCAGGGAAGGGAAGTTAGAGGGAGGGAGGGAGCGGGGAGTCACCTGGGCCTCCACAATAACCACTTGCCCGGCTAACAAGTCCTCCAATCCTAACCATCGCCAGGGAAGCCGGCGGCGGCGACGGGGGGAGACGAGCGTCCCCCCATCCCATCCACTTCTCCAATGGTCATGGAAACTGCTGCAGTATATATAGTCCAACATCCAGTCCGGTATCCGGTCCTGGAACGCAATGCGGCGGCTTTATCCAGTGTGGCAACTAGTCCGAAATCCCCTGGATAATTCCAGCCCAACATTCAGCCTATCCAAACATCCAGTCCTGGACTGTAGGGTTAATACACCACACTAGCGAGTCCTGGAAGTTACCCGTTCTTGAAGCGCGGGCGGCGTTCAGCCCTGGATACACTTATTAATGACTAGGGTAAAAAGCGGCCTGGAATCGCCCCTCGACGAATTTTCCATTTCAGTTAACCAGCACTCTAATCTAGCAAGGATAACCATCCATCAACTCTGGCGTCGGGTTATCCGACCCAGCAGACCGGGCCTGGAACCCACCGCGTTATCCGACAATCCAGCAAGTCAGGCCTGGAACCCAATGCGTTATCCAGCCCAACAAAAGGAGAATTCCACAGCCTGGAAATCAATTGCGAGCTGGAAACATGGTTGACAGATGGGGCCGGCGGAGCGCGAGCTAGATTTTGATTGGTATGTAATGAAGCCTTAATGGAATTCGTATTAAACGGTCATATTAACTTTGCAAATTACAGTCTAACCACAGTGCGGAGGCAGAGACTAGATGTGTCTACCACGAGCTCCAGACCAGATGGAGAGCTACAAGGGAGGGGAGGGGAAGAACCCATCAGTGGTAAAGCAGAGATCCAGGACTAAGGATCAACGGGAAAGACAGTAAGGTCTGGAAGCGACAGATTTTCCTCCTCGAACACTAAACAGACCGGACCATCTACGTACGTGGCGCATCGCCCCAAGCATCAAGCTGTGTCTATACCTCAATGTCTTCTGGCGGATGTTAAACACACCATCTTCCTTTTATATGTCGAAAACATTATCTAAGACAATTACTCTCAACATACAAAAAATATAATCTTTAAGTGATGGACAGTCATCAGCGAAACAACTACTTATTGATGAGTTTTCTTTTCTTTTTTTTCAAGTAGTGACCTTGACCTTTTTCTTTTTCTTCCCCTCTTGAATCACTATGATCCTCCCTCGTCCCTGGGGGGAAAGACCCATGCTCTGGTGCTGATGCAATTCAACCACTCCCCACCCCACCCCCTTCCCTCCCTCCCAGCTCTGGACTTGAATTAACACGCGCCAAAGAAATCACCGTCGTCCACCCTCCCTCTGAAAATAAACTCGACCAAGTGCGGGAATAAACCTCAACCTTTGGACCTTCAAACTTCAACCTTTGGACCTTCAAACCTCAACCTTTGGACCTCAAACCTCAACCTTTAACCTTCAAACCTCAATCTTTGGACTTCAAACCTCAGCCTTTGGACCTCAAACCTCAACCTTTAACCTTCAAACCTCAATCTTTGGACCTTCAAACCTCAGCCTTTGACCTTCAAACCTCAACCTATGACCTTCAAACCTCAACCTTTGACCCTGTTTGTTTTTTTGACCCTAAAAAAAAATATATATACATATCGAGTGTAGTTGCTTTCTCCACGAAAACGTCTCATGAACAACGGAAAACAAACGGGCTTTCCCGTTATCCTGTGACGTTGTTCTGTGGCCTGTGGGCGGACGAACGGAGGAAGCCAGTGTGTTGAGGGGACCCTCGGAACTGACCTGACCTTTCGCGGGAACTTTTCACATGTTTTCCCACACTCTGAACTTAAGTGATCATACCATCACAAACAATGAAGACAAAAGTTCCACACGTGTAGCAAATATACCCATTTCAAGCCGCGACATAGCATCCTCGCCTACACAAAACAGCCCTAAATAGAAAATGGGAGGTGGGGTCATCAACTCCATGAACTGTTGCTTTACTCACTTCCCATTCCCCCTCCTCTGCAAGTGGAGGAAACGTACCTGGAAGGAGAAAACAAAGGCACATTAGCATCTCGTAAAACGGCTCAGGCCAGACACATATCGAAAACTGTGTTCGTGCATCGAGTGTGTGTGTGTGTGTGTGTCGGGGGGGCTTTGTTACAACAGAGGCAGACTGGGTTTCGTGTTGCTATTATACAGTCCTTTCATTTAGTGGAAAACACGCGGTATAATCAAATACAGAGTTTTCAGAGCTAATAAAACGTTCGTAGCAGTGAAAATAAATACATACATAAAAAATAAATAAAACCCTATTCCGCTGTTTCATAATGTATGCCCTAACTATAAGAACGCAGCCCTTTGATTGACATAGCCTACAAAAACAAAAAGAAGGGAACTTCAATTCCAAGTTCTAAACATTCCTAAGTGACAAAAGGAAAAATAAAACATGACACAATCTAATTAAAGGAAAAAAAAATATACTGAGCCAAAAATTTTCATCCAAGATGAACTTAACTTCACCACGAACGTATATATATATATATATATATATATATATATACATATATATATCCTCCCATACACTCAAGTTCCATGCCAATAAGCCAATACATACCGACCAGAAGCGGCCCCAATTCCGTTAGGAGAAAAAGTTCAACAGTACAACTGGCAGGCTCTGCCTCCCCAATATACCCACAAGTTCTGGTGTCCCCCGATGCCGAAGTACGGCGTCGCGGGACACCACGGCGAGTGGAGAAGAGAGGGGGGGAGATCCCGGGCGTCGGACACAGCACTTGGAAGGGAGGAGAAGCTGTGTGGGGCGTCGTGGGACACAGGAAGTGAAGGGTACAGAGGCTGTGCAGGGCGTCAAGGGATACAAGAAGCGGAAGGATGAGAAGCTGTGTGGGGCGTCGTGGGACACAGGAAACAGGAGTGGGATTAGGAAGGGACAGAGCTCTTGAGAGCCTCAAGGCACGACCACTAGGACACTTCACACTCCCTCCTGCGGGGACACCTGTGTATCCTGGAGCGGGGGGGGGGGGGGGGGGGGTGGCGTAAGGGGACGAGCTGGACGGAGGCCCTGGGAACGAGGCCATCACGTCCAACAACAGGATTCAATTACGTGATAAACCTTCATCCACCAGCGGACCCTGGCGGGCTATGGGCTCTGACCAAACCACAGCCAACGATACGACCACCGCCGATTAAAACCCGCTGCCGCACGACGACTCCCAACGCGAACGGTACGACGAAGGCCCCCCCCCCCCCTCGAGCACGACGGTGCGACCTTTATGCATGACGGTACAGTCCATGAACACGACGGTACGACCTTTATGCATAACGGTACGATCCATGAACACGACGGTACGACTTTTATGCATAACGGTACGATCCATAAACACGACGGTACGACTTTTATGCATAACGGTACGATCCATAAACACGACGGTACGACCTTTATGCATGACGGTACGATCCATGAACACGACGGTGCGATTCTTGGGTATGACTGGGTTAGAGGGGGTGGGGGGGCCCTTCGGGGTCAAAGGTCAAAGGCCAAGGTATGGTTATTATAACCACAGAGCCGTGTTCAAGGGTCATACCACTGTGATTAAGGGTTGTCCCGTAGTGCTCCAGGGAGGTTTAAATCACCGTTTTGGTAATCGGGATAAAGATCTACAGCGGACACAACAGTTTAAGTGATCACAAGCCAACTTAAACATGACTTAAATCTTAACTTTAATAACTTAAAACTCTGAAGAATGCGTAAAAAAAACCTCCCAACATCAAACAACAGTTCATCTCTTCCATTCTACATCCACTATGACATATATATATATATATATATATATATATATATATATATATATATATATATATATATATATATATATATACACATATGTATATATCCTGCGTTAACTTCACTATAACAAAAAAGTTAACTCACATTAAAGGAAACTCAGCATGATAATCTATTAATACAGTACCTATCAATATACCTGCCACCCCTCTCTCTGCACACCCACACACACACACCCACACAATCCCAGGACCCCCTGAAAACCCACAAGACAAACTTCACCCGAGTTTTCGAGAGCCTAATGCAAATACGATGAGGTTCAAACAAGATATTGCCTGTAATAATTGTCTTCAAATATATTCTGTACTACGAGGGAGACGCATTCATGTACCTATTATAACTACCCCCCCTCCATACTTAATGGGGTGCATACATAGGGGCCGTATTATCATCCCATTTAAATGGGTAATGTGCCTTGACGGTCACGACCACGGATTAATGGTCGTATTCATGGCGGTACGACCCCTTGAGCGCGACGACGACCCCTTGGGGGAAGTTTTGCGACGACCCCTTGAGCGCGACAGAACGACCCCAAAGGTATGGCCATGTGGTTGGTGACCTCTGACCCGACCTTCGTGGGTGAGGTCAGGTCATCATCATACCCGAGGGGTCGTACCTAAAGTCGTCGTGTTCTCGCCGTAAAAAAAAAAAAGAGTCGTCGAGGAACGTACCGTCGTACCCAAGTGATCGTAAAGGTCGTACAGACGAGACTTGAGGGAGTAATTAAACGCTCCCGATTTAACCCAACCCAAGGACAGAGGTCCTCTCGTATCACACACGTCCTCCCTAATGACCAATTCGCATCGACCCGAACGACCCTACAGCATCTGGAACACCTTCTATACCCCTGTGGCTGCGCGCCTGCCTGCGCCGTCTATCCAGTCGACCTCGTCGTCAACACACACACACACCCCTCCCTCCGCCCGTTTTCCTGACCTACACTAAACAAGAAAATAAATAAGAATATCCCCATACGGGAGGGTTACACGGTAACCCCACACCCCAACCCTCATAGGCACCGTGTGGCCAAGAGAACAGTGGATATGAATCAAAGTGAATATGCTTAAATTGCTCTCTCTCTCTCTCTCTCTCTCTCTCTCTCTCTCTCTCTCTCTCTCTCTTAGCAAAATCACGTCTTAAGCACTTATAAGTACTCTCTCTCTCTCTCTCTCTCTCTCTCTCTCTCTCTCTCCTCTCTCTCTCTCTCTCTCTCTCTCTCAGCAAAATCAAGTCTTAAGCACTCATAAGTACTCTCCTCTCTCTCTCTCTCTCTCTCTCTCTCTCTCTCTCTCTCTCTCTCTCTCTCTCAGCAAAATCAAGTCTTAAGCACTCATAAGTAGCCTCTCTCTCTCTCTCTCTCTCTCTCTCTCTCTCTCTCTCTCAGCAAAATCACGTCTTAAGCACTCATAAGTACTCCCTCTCTCTCTCTCTCTCTCTCTCTCTCTCTCTCTCTCTCTCTCTCTCTCTCTCTCTCTCTCTCAGGGCCGCAATTAGGCTGCTCTGCCATCCTGGTGGCTTACGTCGTTATGGCCACACGACGACTTCTGGCAATGAATCTCCACGCGACCCCCCCCCCCCCCACCCCCGAGGATACCTGATACCACAAATTATTAGGCCCGCCATGCATTATAAGACAAATTATTAGGTCACGATACATTATACCGCAAAATTATTGGGTCCACGATACATTATACCGCAAATTATTGGGTCCACGATACATTATATAAGACAAATGATTGGGTCTACGATACATTACACCGCTAATGATTGGGTCATGAAACGTCAGAAGGGCAAATAATTACCCCAAGAAAGCAATTAGGTCACCACGATACGCTACAAAAAAAAAAAAAAAATAAAAAAAAATGATTAGGCCGTTAGCATCAATCAGAAAATGATTGGGGTCACGATACATTACGAGAAATTATTGGGCAACATTTCATAACCTGGTAAGTTATTAAGCCATGACACGGGGAGGGGGGGGGGGGCGGGGGGATATAAGAAATTATCCCGCCTTGACTTTATGGGTCACTATTACAATAAAAAAAAACAACAAAAACAAAAAAAGTCATTTGACCAAAAAAAAAAAAATTATCAATTAATCTGACAAGTTCAATTAATGACAAGAACACATCTCGGGTGTAATTAGCGTAATGACGTCACGGTGTCTTTACAACATAACAGGTCATTAAGCTCCGGGCAGTCGATAATTTGGTCACAAGAATGGTCTCGAACATTGGCAAATGGGGGGGGGAGGGAGGGGGAGGGAGGGGGGTGAAATTATTAGTCTACCGTTACCATCTGTGACACATTACCAGCTCGGGACATCGGGGTAAGAAATTACTAACTAGGTCGTGGTATCCGGTTAACACAAATTATTTGACTAAGGTAAACTACGGTCGTGGTATTATCCGGTTAACACAAATTATTAAGACAAGGTATACAATAATTTCGCCAAGACGCTTGTAAAGCCAAATTATCCGTGCTTCAAAGTTGAGAAGATAAATAATTCACCGAGAGCCTGATACAACATGTAAACCCGGGTACATGATAAAATTATCATTTATCATGATAAAATTATCATTTATCAAAATCGAGTAGTAAGTAACCAGTAACCAATGTTCGTGACAGAAATTATTCCGAATAAATAAACATGCATATTTCTTTTCATCAAGTCTGTTATGTTATATAATTAATATATATCTATTCTTTTTTCTGGGGCGTTTCAGAAATCCCGTCGACTGTGTACGATGTTTTGGGCACAGCCTTGTTCTCGACCGCTGCCAGACTTAAGATAACCAACCGCTGCCAGGCGTAGGATACCATATATCAGCCAGCTGTTCATCCCACCACCACCTACAGCTTCGCCGTTCAACATCCATCACTGCTTCTCAAAGTACCTTAACGTCCCTACAACCCCTTGGAACAAGCCAGATCCTCGTCCTAAAAGCATCTCCGACGCTCGACGTGTATAGCCCACTCTACACCCAACACGTGGGTGGTTAACACGTCCAAGCGTGACATCACCAAGCGGCCACGTGTACGTGTTCACGATGAACATCATTATGAACATTATGAACACAGATTAAGACTAGACTGGCATCTAGTTCCTCCCCTCCACAAACAAGCCACAAACACTCCAAACGAACTATTGAAAAAAAAAAGAAAAAACCTGGGAACTCTCCCCCTCCTGAATGGCTTTCCGAAAGAGGGAACAGACGAAGGAGCCAATCGAGGATCTCTCCCTCTCAGAACCTACCGATCTCTTCCTGGCGCTACCTCGTTCGCGTGGGGGGGGGGGGGGGGGGGAAACACCGAACACGTACGAAAGAAAAAAGGGGAAAAATCTTTGGCGAACGACTTTCGGGTGAAATCTAGGCCAACAGAACGAAAGTCAGGCTGTCCCCCTACAAATGTAACCCCAACCTCTCCCCTTCCTCCAAAGTCTCCCTATACCAGTGTTCCCCTTCTTAGGAGAGAGAGAGAGAGAGAGAGAGAGAGAGAGAGAGAGAAGGGGAGGTTTCCAGCCATCCGCTTTGTCTCCTGGAACGGGAAGGTGTCTGGCTGGACGCGAGGCATCAGGCGTCACGAACAGGGAGGAGGGAGGAGCGACGGAACCCCCCTCCGTGCCGGCCCGGGGTCTGGAGTGGCGGGGGCCGCCGTCCTCCTCCTCCCCGCCGATACTTCCCCGATTGACTTAGTGTTCCCATATTGATGTTGTGGCACAGCTGTAGTGCAAAGGCAATTCCTATCCTGTAACTTTGGAGAAGGGAGGGAGGGAGGGAGGACTCTCCGCCGCTCCTTTGCTCCCTCCCTCGATAGCTCGTACAGGTCCTTCCCCCCCTCCCTCCTCCTCCTTCCTTTCCCGAGCTAAGGGGAGGGAGGTTTCAGGCCCTGGTGGTTCCTCAGTCGTAGCTGGTTTCGATGCCTGGTTCTCGGTCGTTCATGGCTTTCAAAGCCATCAACTGGACACTGCGGTTTCAGGTCTGGTTTTCAGTTGGACCTAAAGGTTTCAGGTCTTGGGTTCTTGATCTGTGTTTCAGCCTTGAGTGGTGGATTCAGGTCGACTTTCCGGCCCTCATCAAATGGCTCGCTCTTTCAGTTCCTGTCTGGCGAGCTCAGGTCAAGTTTCCGGCTCCTCTTGGCGACTTCCAGGTCACCTTTCCGGTCCTGATCGATGGCCTCATCAGTCCCTAACCCCTGATTAGTGGGTACGGGTCAGTTTCCGGCCCTGCTTGATGTATTCAGGTCGATTCTCCCCAGACCCCATTTCGTGCCGTCAGATGGAAATAAACCCAATAACGAACCGTGACGAGAGACTTTCTGCTTTGCCGTCTTCTTTCCAGGTGATGGACCTCGCCACAGACCATCAGGTCATGTGTTATCTGTCCTACCCATGCGCCCTTGAAGATCTGGAGGAGGGAGATGAAGGAGTACGCAGCAGAAGGGAGTGCCAGTCGCTACCTCCAGTGTAGCGGTGCCAGTGAGGGCCACTGGTGATGAACAGTGTCATTAGTGCCAAGAGGTGGATAGGGAGGGGAGGGTGGTCTCACACTACCCCCGGACAACCTCGCCTCTCCATCTTCGGCACTCGGTGCCCGCCACCCCCCCAACCTACTGCCTACGCGACCCGCCCTCGGGTATTCGTGCCAAGCCAATACTCGACGTCCAGGAGGACACTG
>NC_092252.1:7527111-7629611 GCF_036320965.1 Panulirus ornatus | reverse complement strand
AGCGTGGCAACTTCTCTTATTGGATTATCAAACTTTTTGTAACGATGAGGAAAAAGTAAATACATATAATACAGTTATGGATCTTTTAACTTCCTGGTCCCCTAACTTGGAGGGGCCCCCCTCCCCTCCCCTTAACTCTCACTCCATGTTCTATCCTTCGTCTTGCCTTCTCTCCCTCCCTCCTCTGGGCTCTATTCCCCTTCATCCCCGATGCTTTATCCACTCTCATCTTCTCTCCCCCCACACCAAATGATTTACCCATCTTCCCCTTCGTTCCTCCTCCATTCCACTTCCCGGTCCTCCTCCCCTCTCCTTCCCCCACTTTCACCAACCACCTCGCCACCATACCTTCCTCCACCCCTTGTCCACTTTACTACATCCGGCCCCAGAACCCCCAGAGGCTCTACCCCTGAGATAAAGTTCCCTGGACCCTGACTGACGGAACCACATTATGGGCATCCGAGGAACGAATCTTTCCCCCCCACCCGCTGAAACATTCATCTAAAACAGCGTTTCGCTTATGCACGACTCACACGAAATGCGATGAAGAGATCGCTCACTGGAGGGCTCCGAGGCGCTTCACTCACTGATCCGAACCCTTCAATTGAATCAGCTCTGAGACGCTTCAACTCACGGCTCCGAACCCCTTGAATCAAGTCTCGTTTTACTCGAGCCCCCATCGCCTTTTCGGAAGGACTCTCCAAAACTGTAAGCAATGTAGGGGAAGTGGTCTGCACTGATGAAGCGGACCGAGCGAAGACCTCCTTGGCGGTCAAAGCAGGGGCCACAAGCTGAATGTACAGCCGAAAGAAGAGGGGGGAAAACAGCGACACAAACACACAAACAAAGACACGTACACAGACCTAGCAACATGAAGTTCAATCAAAAAAAAAATATCTAAAATCAGGACAGGAGACGACCAGCCAAAAACCCCGAACATTCAAAGGAAGAGGACCACATCCAAACATTAAGACGCCCAATCAGAGAGACATGCCCAGTACAGAAGGAAACACCCAAATCATCCGCGAAAGCATGGGTGCACAGTGACACACACACACACACACACACCAACACGCAGAGAGAAAACGTATTTGACACAGCGACAACTCCTACACAAACATAAACACTGACCAGAAGCCCTGAGGAGAGGGAATATGTCGACGGTTTCTAAACCTTCGTCCAATGTGGCAGGTTTCCGAAAACTCCCTCCTCCTCCTCTTAACGTTTTCTAAAAAAAAAAAAAAAAAAAAATCCTCAACCATCTCCCCTCCCCCCGTTTTCTACAGCTCAGCCTCCTGTGATTCCACCCCCCCACCCCGTCGTTTTCTTTCTTTTTTTTTCTTTCTTTCTTTTCAAATTTGTGAAGGCGACTCCGGCGTGTCTTTCAATGCGTGTACTGAGCTGAAAGGCGAGGCCGGATGTGCTGGTTTCCTGCACGTGGAACTCCCCAAGAGTTCAACTATAGAACTCCCGACACAAAACGCGAGTCGACCAAAGTCTACCACCCACCCCACCAACCCTCCCTCCCAACCCCACCAAAAGGACTAAGGTAATTTACGCACATTTATACAATTCCTTTTTTTCATTCATTTCTGGACGAATTACATCTCCCCCCCCCCCAACTCCACACTCTTTATATTTTCACAAATTACATTTTCCTCTTAATTTTTCTTTTCATTAGTTCAACCACCTATGTGAAACAGTTTGAAAGAATTTAGTTAAAAGTAAATAAAAGAAAAATCACACAAAATATATATATATAAAAAGGTAAATAAAGGTATGTATGGGATATTTTCCTGTAATATAGAATATATACTTTCTCCCGAGAGAACTGTAATAAAGTATGATAGTAAAGAAAACGGAACGAGGGGACCTCTCGTCTAAGTTTCAGTCCTAGATGAAGCCATGATTCACGGAAACGGACGCAGTGCCGATCCCCAGACAAGGCAATCAACTGAAGCGATGCGGACACGGTCTCGAGACCGAGGAACCCCCCCCCCCCCCCCACCCAGTCTGGGAGAGATACAGCGGGGAGAGATGGGGGGGGAGGAGGCATTCCCGTGTGCGACGAGACGACATTGTGAGAGAGAGAGAGAGAGAGAGAGAGAGAGAGAGAGAGAGAGAGAGAGAGAGAGAGAGAGAGAGAGAGAGAGAGAGAGAGAGAGAGAAATGGTGGGGATGGGGGAGAATGTGATGCGGGAGGAGGCACAAACGCCTCATGACAATACTCCTCCCTTGCGTATATATACGTCTCATGCCAGTCCTCCTCCTCCCTAGCGTCGTGTCTATGCCTACGGACGGACGGACGGACGGACGCGTGTGTGCACCAAGGACGAACGGACGGTCGGACGCACGGGCTCCAAACATAACGTACCCTCACCGCGCTCTTTACACACACACACACACACACACACACACACATACACACCTGGGGATCATACACATGCATACCCTCCACTGAGAAGACCTGGGAATATCGACTCTAAATACACCTCCGTGTCTAAATGGGTGTATTTCACACACGTTAATACTCACATGCATGGGTGTATTTCACAGAGGCGGATAAACACATGCCTTAGGGGTGTGTAATCACACGCAGATGCGAACACACATCTGGGTGTCTGCACGCGCCACAGGTGTGTATCACAGATGCGCGCCCGCACACGCACACACACACGCGCACGCACGAAGACAAAAGACACGAGGGCGTGTGGCAGGCGTCTGCGGTGTGGCGCACACTGCTTAACGATAAGCAAATACACCCGAACGCTTCCCTTAGTTAAGGTAAAGTAAGTAGCAAGGTAAAGTAAGTGGCAGCCCAAACCCCAACCACTCCCCCAAAACCCCCACACCCCCTCCTCCCAACCTGATAATGTGGTACACAGCGGTAAAAAGATGGTGGGGAAAGGAGACAGTATATTGGGGAGGAAGGAGGGGAAGGGGAAGGGATGAGGAGGAGTATGAGGAGGAGGACACTGTGAGTGACGGTGAGGAAGAAGGCGTTCGGGATTAGAGTGCTGGGTATGGGTTGGGGGGGAGACATTAAGACCCGAATGGAGAGAGAGAGAGAGAGAGAGAGAGAGAGAGAGAGAGAGAGAGAGAGAGAGAGAGAGAGAGAGAGAGAGGTGTATGAGGGAGCCGAGAGAGTGAGTTAAAAAAAAAAAAGGGGGGGAGGGGGCAATATGAGGAGGGAAGCATAAAAAAAAAAAAACTGAGTGGAGGGAAATGATGAGGAAATTCTTGGCTGCGAGGGAAAGGCGATGATGATGATGAGGAGGAGGAGGAGGAGGAGGAGGGTGGATTCTGAGGCTGTAGTGAAGGGAATGAGGAGGACATGAGGGTTGTGAGTGATGATCTGGGTTGAAGGGAGGGGGGGGGGACGAGCAGCTTACGGCTCTACGAGAGTAGGAGAATGAGGAGGGCATCACAGCGCTGTGAGCGAGGTGTGAGGCAGGCATCAACACAGGGACACACGGGGACTGGCGAAAAAAAATAAAAGAGGAAGAAAAATAAAAATAATCTGAGTTTCGGGAGAGGAAAATACGGCAACACTGTGAGGCGAGCTGCATCTATGAGTGACAGAGGCAGCCGGAGCATAAAAAAAATATGAGGCGGTGTAATGAGTGGAAAGAAGACAAGAGGAGGAGGAGGAGGAGGAGAGAGGAGGAGGAGGAGGAGAGAGAGAGAGAGAGAGAGAGAGAGAGAGAGAGAGAGAGAGAGAGAGAGAGAGAGAGAGAGAGAGATTAAAATAATGGCGACACGGCGAGGAAAGGAAGAGGGGGGGATGGGAAAAGGAGAGAAAGAGTGCACAGAGGGATAGAGGAGAGGAAGGGGAAGGGTGAGAGAAAGGGAGCGTCAGCGGCTGGCCGTGGCAGGGGGAGGGAGGCAGGGGGGAAGGATCACTCAACTGAAGCACATCTGATAGGGTGAAGGGAGGGGCGATCAGAGAGGGGAGGGCGAAGGAAGGGAGGGAGGGAAGGAGAGAAAATGGGTGTGGGAAGAGGAGTGGAAGGGGGAAAAAAGGATGGGATAATAAGTAACGGACAGGGAGAGAGAGAGAGAGAGAGAGAGAGAGAGAGAGAGAGAGAGAGAGAGAGAGAGAGAGAGAGAGAGAGAGAGGCAAAAGGGGAGAAGGAGGAGAAGAAGAAGAAGAAGAAGAAGAAGAAGAAGAAGAAGAACTTAAGGGAGGAAAGCCCCACCTTACAAAGGGAAATTACGTCCACAGTCCCAGGAGACCCATAACAACCATGCTCTTTATCGTCTTTGAGGAAAGAATAAATCCAACGCTGGGGGGGAAGAAAAATTTATAATAATTGCAGCCAATCAGTCACCATCAGAATAAATCATTCCCGGCGTCTTGAGACTGTATCAGATATGCTCAGTAACAAATCACCACCTTTTCACCCCCCTCGTCGAATAAACTCGGTCAACCTCTGGTATTTAGTGATGGCCCAGACAGAGAATAAACTCGGTCAACCTCAGGTATTTAGTGATCGCCCAGACAGAATAAACTCGCTCAACCTCAGGTATTTAGTGATCGCCCAGACAGAATAAACTCGGTCAACCTCTGGTATTTAGTGATGGCCCAGACAGAGAATAAACTCGCTCAACCTCAGGTATTTAGTGATGGCCCAGACAGAATAAACTCGCTCAACCTCGGGTATTTAGTGATCGCCCAGACAGAATAAACTCGGTCAACCTCGGGTATTTACTGATCGCCTAGACAGAATAAATCGAGCATTCTAAGAATAAATCAATATCCAGACGAGATGGGCAAACTCGCAGATGTTAAGACCCGACCACCTCGCTCGGACCTTGGGGATCTGTGTGGTCTCTGTATCTACGTACGTTACTCTGTGTAACACTATATCCGGAGACAATAGAAACTACCTCATTACAACGAAGTAAAGAAAAAAAAGTAAAATAACCGACTAATAAAACCAAACAGGAAAGGCTCAAAAGATTACTCATTTTACTACGAGAAACACTAATAAATAAAAAGCAATAGAGAGAAAAATATGGAAATGTCCATCACTATCATCACTCCATAAACAAAAAATATATCAAAAAAAGATAAAATATATATATATATATATATATATATATATATATATATATATATATATATATATATATATATACATATATATATATATATATATATATATATATATATATATATATATATATATATATATATATATATATTAAAGGCACGTCAGTAGGGAAGACGAAATGAATAAAATAAGAAATCCGGGAGAAATCCCGGGGCCCGAGACGCGACCAGTTGGTGTGAGCCTTGGACGAGGCGAGAGCAGAGGAGGAGGAGGACTCGAGATAAATCCTTCTTGCGTCCTGCCAGTGCCATCCTGGGCTATGTAGGGCCATCTAGCGCCCATCTGCGGTCATCTAGCCGACGAATCCTCTCTCTCTCTCTCTCTCTCTCTCTCTCTCTCTCTCTCTCTCTCTCTCTCTCTCTCTCTCTCTCTCTCTCCACACACACAACGTATTTTGCATCATAAAAGGGGTCCAAAAATCATATATATATATATATATATATATATATATATATATATATATATATATATATATATATATATATATATTTTGGTGTTTAGGGAGGGGGGGGGAAGGGGAGGTATAGTTGGATGAAGGAGAAGGGATGAATGGATTGGGAGGGATGGGGTAAAGGGATATGGGGAGGGTGTGGTGGAAAAGGGGAGGAGAGGATGGGTAAAGGGAAAGGGATGAAGGAAAAGGGTAAAGGATTTAAGGAAAAGGGTAAAGGATTTAAGGAAAAGGGGAGGCAATGAAGGGAAAGTGAAGGCACTGAAGGAAAAGTGAGGAGATGAGGGAGGGGGGGGGAAAGGTAAGGGGGGGATGAAAAGGAAAGGAAAGTGAGAGAGAGAGAGAGAGAGAGAGAGAGAGAGAGAGAGAGAGAGAGAGAGAGAGAGAGAGAGAGAGAGAGAGAGAGAGAGAGGAAAGAAAAAAAAAAGAGGAGTTCTGATCAAGTTAACCCTTACTCTTCTCTCCTTCCAGGGTGGACAAAATTTATGACTTCTAACCTCCCATTGCAAGTCGGCTGCCTCTCTTAATCCCGGTGCCATCTCTGTTGTTGTTTTTGTTTTTGTTTTGATGTTGTTGTTGTTAATGTTGTTTGTTTGTTTGTGTGTGTGTGTGTGTGTGTGTGTGTGTGTGTGTGTGTGTGTGTACAAGAAGTGAGGGGAAGCAACAGAAAGGTAAATAAATTAGGTAAAAAAAAGTAAAAAAAAAGGAGACAGTCGCTGTAGTCAACAGATGAGTTACGGAGGGGAGGGGAGATGGGTGAGGGCAGGGGGGGGAGAGCTGGGGAGAGCAGGGTAAGGGGTGGTGGACTGGGCCTAGCTGGGAGAGGGAGCGGGGAGAAGAAGGGGGTGGGAGAGAGGGTTAAGGAGAGGACAGGACTTTTGGGAGATGGTGAGGGAGAAGAGAGGGAGGGAAGGGTAGGGGGAAGTAAGGTAAGGGAATGGGAATTTGGAGATTGGGGAGAAGGAAGGGATGTAAGGTAGAGGGAGAAGGTAAGGCAATGATAATTTCGGGAATGGGGAGATGGCTAGGGAGAGGGGAGGATGTACAGGGGGAGAATTTTGGGAAGGGGGGGAGGAGAAGCAGACCCTTCGTTAACACCCCTCGTCACACATTTGCCTTAACTCCTCCCTAACCTCACACTTAATTCTTCGCTAACCTCTTCTTAAACCCTCGTTAATCACGCTAAACCCCTTGTTAAATCCATCGTTAAAAAAAAAATTCCCCAAAGCCCCTCATTAAACCCTCACTAAAAGCCCCCTTCGTTAACCACTCACTAAAGCCCCTCGTTTAAAACCCCAACTAAAAGCTCGACCATTAAACCATGTCTTAATCCCCTCGTTAAACAACCGGCCACGCCGCGATTAACGTGGGGACATAAACCCCCCTCCCCCTCCACTCCCTCTAACCTCCCTCACCACCCACTGACCGAGAGAGAGAGAGAGAGAGAGAGAGAGAGAGAGAGAGAGAGAGAGAGAGAGAGAGAGAGAGAGAGAGAGAGAGACGGACGGACCCAAGCTATAAACGTGGGGCATTACACCACCCACCCACCCCTCACCGTAAGATCGGAAACCCGGGGGTTCACAGGGCCCGGACCGCCCAGCCGGCCGGGGACGGACGGAGGGCCTAAAGCGGAGCACCCGCGGGTCTTACCCCCGGGGGCCCCCAGGGCTCCAGGGGCCCCCGGGGTCCGTTTATCCGGCTGCGACTGAGCGACTTAGGGAGTTAAAATACGCTGACATCGTTCTGAATTGCAAGGCCACTGTATCCTCCTCCCTCCTCTCCTCCCCGGACAGAGGGCATTCTTCCTCCCCCTCGTGATGGGTATAGGGAGATGATGGGGAGAGGAAGGAGGGAGGAGTGACAGGCGAGGGGTCCTACGGAGGAGATAGGGAAGGGGGAGGGAAACGATCATGAGGGGAAGGGAAGGATGGGAGAGGGGGTGGTGGTGGGTGGGTGGGTGGGCAAGGTCCTAGAAGATGGGAAGGGATGGGACTTGCTTACAAAAGGGGAGAGAGAGAGAGAGAGAGAGAGAGAGAGAGAGAGAGAGAGAGAGAGAGAGAGAGAGAGAGAGAGAGAGAGAGAGACTTCATCATCCTCATCACTATCAAACTCCTTACCATCATCACCTCACTCACCATCATCCTCTGTCCTCATAAAACCCACCTTCACGTGATCACCCATTTTTCACTCACCACTATCCCCGTCACTATTAACCCCTTCATCACTATATCCCCGTCACTATTAACCCCTTCATCACTATATCCTCGTCACTATCAACCCCTTCATCACTATATCCTCGTCACTATCAACCCCTTCATCACTATATCCTAGTCACTATCAACCCCTTCATCACTATATCCTCGTCACTATCAACCCCTTCATCACTATATCCTCGTCACTATCAACCCCTTCATCAATATATCCTCGTCACTATCAACCCCTTCATCACTATATCCTCGTCACTATTAACCCCTTCATCACTATATCCTCGTCACTATCAACCCCTTCATCAATATATCCTCGTCACTATCAACCCCTTCATCAATATATCCTCGTCACTATCAACCCCTTCATCACTATATCCTAGTCACTATCAACCCCTTCATCAATATATCCGTCGTGTATGTCATCACCGGTCTCACCATCATGATCACTTTCAAGTCTTCTTTCCATACACTATCATCACCATCTCCATCACCCCCTCCCCTGTCACTATCACCTCCAACACCATCAATCTTCCTCACCCATCACCATCTGCACCACTTCCCTCACACACAGTCTCTCCTCACCACCAACTCCTCCTCCTCCTCCTCACCTCACCACCACCATCACCAACACTATCCTCAAAACCACCATCACCACCACCCACCCATCCCTTCCCCATCACCACCACCACCCACCCATCCCTTCCCCCATCACCACCACCCACCCATCCCTTCCCCCATCATCACCATCCACCCACCCCTTCCCTCATCATCACCACCACCCACCCATCCCTTCCCCATCATCACCACCACCCACCCATCCCTTCCCCCATCACCACCACCCACCCATCCCTTCCCCCATCACCACCACCCACCCATCCCTTCCCCCATCATCATCACCACCCACCCATCCCTTCCCCCATCACCACCACCCACCACAACATGCACGGGGGGAGGCATCGCACCACCCCCAACCCCTTAAGCCAGTCTTCCTTTGAACCACACAAGGCAGGAGGGGGGAGGAGGGGGAGGGGGAAGGGAGGGTGGAAGAGGGGGGAAGAGGGGGGAAAGAAAGAAAACGGAAAGAGAAACTTGAGCCATTTTCTTCCAGGTTTGAAGTTTTGTTATGTATTTCTTTAAAGGGACCATTTTTTTTTTTCCCCCTGGCCCAAATTAATTGTTAACCGTCGTCTTGGCCCTCCCACCCTCCTCGAGATTCCCCTCTTCCCCACCACCAACATGGGGAAAGAGCAACCGCGAGAAGATGGCCAGGGCCAAAATCTTAATTCATTGGCGTGATAGTGTATAGGAGGGTAGGGGGTGGTGGTGTGGTGGTGGAGGGAAGGGGGGTTTTTTACGGTGGGATGACGGGGGAGTAGGGAGGTTCAGGGTTGTGGGGGGGGTGGAAGTGGAGTGGTGGTGGTGTTGGGTGGGGTGGGTGGGGAGATGAAACGGGAAGGGTAAGGTGGAAAGGATATACGAAAGAAAGAAAACGGTGGATAAAATGGAATAGGGTGGGAGAAGTACCGGAAAAGGCCCCCCTCCCCCCAGCGAAACTCAACACCCCTATCCACCCTCCTCTCCCTCCACCTTCACTCCCAGCCCCCTTTCTCCCCCATATATATATATATATATATATATATATATATATATATATATATATATATATATATATATATGAACAATAACTGGCCTAAGCCCTAAAAATATCAACGTTAAATGAAAAAAAATAATAACCCCCCCCCAAAAAAAACCCAAAAATATCACCATCTCAATTGGGACAACGTCCCCGGGTTGGAGGCAAACCTGAAGCAGCCCCAAACAGCCTTCTAAAACCAAGAGGTATTTCCATAAATTCAGGAGTTAACATCCTTGGAAACAGGGCTATCACAGCCGTCTGTGTGTGTGTGTGTGTGCGCCAGTGACGACGTAACCGCGTGTAGAAAACGTGAAAACAGGACTCGGAGAAGACGTTATACACCAAAAAGGGAATTCATATGAAAAAAAAAAAACGAATAGAAATATTGACTGGAAAGATAAATTAGAGGAAGAAGACACAGCTGAACAGAAAACGAGATTAAAAAAATATACATATACCAGAATCAGACACACGATTATGAGAATATTTACCGGCGCAAAGAAAACGGCATGCGGGTAAAAGTTTCCAAGAGAAAAAAAAAAAAGAAAAAAAAATAAGAGAAGGCACCACAAACGAAAATAAAATAAATAGAGATAGAGAAATGAAAAGGTTTTAATCACAGCGACGTCGGAGGAGGAGGGGGGAGAAGGAGGGGGGGGGGAGGAAAAGGATTATGGGAGACGCAAAAGTTTGGGGAGGTGGGGGGTCAGGGGGGGTCAGGGGGTGGGGGGAGGCCCAGATCACAGAGGGTTTATGAAGCGGAAATATGAAATTAGAAGTTCAGCGGTCGAGAGAATACAGCTCATACGATAGTGTTTTTAGTCCCTGAGGGGAAGGGGTGGAGGAAGGGGGAAGGAGGGGAAGGGGAAAGGGGGGAAGGGGATTTAGAACCAACGGGGATTTATCGCGTCACGATCATACACACACATAAAAAAAAGGTGGGATTTACCGTGTCAAAATCAGCTGCGGGGATTTACAGTAGGTGCCATGTATAATAGTAACTTTTTCGTTGTGAGGAGATGAACTGTAGAGACAGATTTATATTGGGGTTTATATATATATATATATATATATATATATATATATATATATATATACAGGTGGCATGTACTGTAGGGTTAATTCATACATCTTCAATACATCAACAACGGCTGTATCGCATTGTATTACTAAAAAGAGATGTATTCCTAAGTATGAATACATATATATATATATATATAGTCAATATGTAGATGGATGGTTTGACCTGTGTGGATGGGAGGGGAAGAGGGATACTCCGTCACCATCAAAGCGCCTTCCTCACATCTCCATCATGCTACTCCCTCCCCAAGGGATGGCTGGTAGAGTCGAGCACTCCATCACACTCAAACATTCCCTCCTTCACGGGTCTACTACATCAATTACGAAGGTTCCCCTCTCTCCCTCAATCTCTCCTACACCACCCTCCAAACACCATCACCCTCACCACCTTCAACCTCCCATACCACACTGCCTCTCCACCACCCCTCCTCTTACTCACCATCCTCCCAAACTCCTCTCCGGCACTATGCCCCCCCCCCCCTCCGCCCAGCCCAACCCCTCCCAACTCCCTCCTCACCATTTTCATCCTCCCTCACCACCACCGCCCTCCCTCCTTCACCACCTGTGGCTCAAAGTCTCCCTAGGGAACCAGACTATAGCATAAAATTTGGTGACTGCCCAGCCAGTACATTATGCAAATTCAGAAATACCCTTCCGGGCCCAGAGAGAGAGAGAGAGAGAGAGAGAGAGAGAGTACATAGCTTACACACACTTCAGGCTTACACAAGAATCGTACTATATACATGGTAAACGCTTCATAACTTGAAGGAAAGTACACACGCAATACACCGACATCGTAAAACATTACATTATACCTAGGACTAACCTAACACACGTGTGTGTGTGTGTGTGTGTATCTAAGAGGGAGGAAAAAAAAAGAGAAAAAAAAACAGGGTTTAATTCTTAACTTACAAGTTTTCTTGGACCATTTACGAAAGGGGGAAAAAAACGCAGTAAAGAGGGAGACCGAGACACAGTAAGTCAACCATTACCACCTGTGACACGTCAAGTATGGTGAAAATAAGGCGTTTAAACGCGCTCAGCGCCCCTTCCCTGGAGGACCAGGACGCCATTAGGGATCCCTTTAAGCACACACACACACACACACACACACACACACACACACACACACACACACACACACACACACTGCACAAGTCCTACTTCGCTCTTAATGCATTGGCAAAAACGCTATTTCCTTTCGGGGCCATTGTCGCGCGCGCGCGTGTGCGTGTGTGTGTGTGTGTGGTTGGTGGTGTCGGCCCTGAGGGGGGTTTAGGGAGGGTGGGGTGGGGTGGGGGGGGGTTGATGGAGAGGTAGTGGTGGTGGTGGCACCACAAATGTGAAAAAAGCAGCGAGGGAGGCAGGGGCAGCGCGAGACGCACCGTCCACTGTTGGTTTGTGCCCGGCGGATCACTGACGGGGAAGGAGGGATATATACGCCATGTTAAAAAAAAAACTCAGTGTGTGCGTCGTGGGGGTCCCTTCCTTCCCCACCAGCTGGCGTCCCGTGAGGCGAGTGGATGGAACCCCCCACCCCCTACCCCCCCGGGTACGGCAGAGGAGAAGGGGGAGATAATAGAGGGAACGGGGGGGAGGAAGTGGTGGAGGGAGTGGGGAGTGACGGGGTGGGGGAAAAAGACATTCTGTCTGAACACACGGGGCCAAAGGTGGCAGGGCGTGTGAGTTCGGGATGAACACGCCAACAACGAGAAAGAGAGAGAGAGAGAGAGAGAGAGAGAGAGAGAGAGAGAGAGAGAGAGAGAGAGAGAGAGAGAGAGAGAGAGAGAGAGAGAGAATCTGTTCAGCAGGGAACGCCCGTGGAATTTCAAGAGTTTCCCGGTTTGTTCTTCAATATTAAGGAGGTCATTCAAGGGAGGGCTGTTCTTCAGCTCCGAAGAGGTCGAAGCTTATCGGACGAAGGCGGGGTGGACGTCAAAGGAGAAGGGCGCATGTTAACAGGGATGAACGTAACCGATAAAAGGGGGGAGGGAGGGGAGGATAACGTGGGGAGGGAGGGGTGAACGTTGCCGGGAGAGGGACGGTGAACGTTAGCGGGGAGGTGGGGGGGTGGTGAACGTTAGCAGGGGGGTGGGGGTGTGGTGAACGTTAGCGGGGAGGTGGGAGTGGTGAACGTTAGCAGGGAGGCGGGGAGTGGTGAACGTTAACCCGTAAGGGGAGGGAGAGGAGGGGAATGGTGAACGTCAGTGAAGTACGATGGTGAACGAACGTCATCGGCGAGGAGGGGCGGAGGTGGCGAAACGCCATCGGAGGGGGAGGACGATGAACGTTATCGGAAGGGTCGCCGAACGTTATCGGGAGGGAGGGAGAAAGAGAGGGAGACAATAGCACGTGTTGGTCCATTCTGGGCCATTTGCCATGGCCCTTCCCACTGCTGTAATATTGGTTAGTGTCAGGCTAGGCAGCCAGCACTAAAAACTGTGTTATGGGCAATATTGGCCGCTCTGGATGTACCGTTACCCCCGTGTGTGTGTGTGTGTGTGTGTGTGTGTGTGTGTGTGTGTGTGTGTGTGTGTGTGGTGAGGCCGTAAAGTCCGTGGCCAAGGGTAGTGGTGGTTTGGGGGACACTGGTGGTTTGTTGTGGTAGGAGTGGCCGGTTGCGGTTGTGGTTGGGCTGTGGCAGTATTGACAGAGGTGGGTTTGGGTAGTGACAGTGGTGGGTTGTGGTAGGGGTGGGCTGTGGCAGTGACAGAGGTGGGTTGTGGTAGTGACAGTGGTGGGTTGTAGTAGGGGTGGGCTGTAGCAGGGACAGAGGTGGGTTGTGGTAGTGACAATGGTGGGCTGTAGCAGGGACAGAGGTGGGTTGGGGTAGTGACAGTGTGGTGGGTTGTGGCAGTGACAGTGGTGGGTTGTGGTGCTTCCTAGTGGTCTGTTGTGGTAGGAGTGTGGCTTGTGGTACTGAAATGGACGGGGTTGTGGTTTCTGTTGGAGTGGGGTTCGGGTGAGGCTGTTGGGATACGATGGGGTTGTGATTTTGATGGTCTGTCTACGTGGACGTGAATGGGTTGTGAAGTGGTGGATCCTGGTTGTAATACTGATCATAAAGGGTCGTGACATCAAGATAGTGGTGGATGATGAATGGGTGGAGTTGTAGTGGGTAACTGTAGTGGTGGATGATGAGTAATTACAGTGGTGGTGGCAGCAGTAATTGTGAGGGAGATTCAGCAGCAGCTCGGTATCTTCCAACATTCGCGGCGCTCCCTGACAACAATGCTGGCAAGCGAGGCACGACCCACAACAGTGGTGGCACTAAAGCTAACAACACGCCCCCAACCTCTACCACCACCCATCCCCCGAAGGATATAAGACCAGCGATAGTGTTGGCAAACCGGCTGACAACAGGGGGCCCGGTATAAAGAAAACCGCGCCGGCGGTGGCACAAAAAAAAACAGCTGACAACGGAGGGCAAGCCACCAGGAAACACCCGTCCAATCCAATTTCTTTGCCAACCGCTGGACGTCATAGCCACATTAATATCAAACGATTACTGGCATTTCAGAGGGGCCACAGTTTGCTTGCCAGCCCCCCAGCCCCCAGCCCCTCCTCCTCGCCGCCCCCGCGGTCGTAAACCCAGAGGGGCAGGGGCGCATCCCCGTAGTAACATCTTCCAGGAGAGATACGACCCCTGGTTGCGATAGTGAGGGGTGTTGCTATATACATATGCTCTCCCAGGGGGTTCAGACGTTTAAAGACGCCACTGGAGTGTCCATGAACAGCTAAGCAATTAATGGCATTCTATTTTCACGATGGAAAAATTCAAACGTCTTTTTTCCCCTGGATTATCTTCCGGGCTTCCCCCCTTTTACTTCCGTCATGCCCACAGTGTTTTCCTTTCCCCCGACCTTCTTTCCTTCTCCCCCTTCTCTCCTATCTCTCATTTACCATGACCTACCCACCCCTTCTCTAAAACAGAATCTCTCTCTCTCTCTCTCTCTCTCTCTCTCTCTCTCTCTCTCTCTCTCTCTCTCTCTGCCTCCCTCCCTCCCTCCACCGGCCGGGTGAGGGAGGGACCATCAGTGCCAGTCACCTTTAAGGCTAGCTTGAGGGAACCCCTCCTCCTCCTCCTCCCTCCCAACAACCCCATCTCCTTCCTTCCTTCCTCCATCCCCCTCTGGCCATGTAATCCATTTCAGGCACCATACAGTTAAAGCGACGTCTGCCACTCAACTTATTTCGCTACACAATCGCACACCCGCAGTGATAACCAAACTTATTCTGACACTTAATTACTCCAGCGAACACACAACCATCAGCGGGGATGGCTCAAGACGATGGTACCCTGTTCCTCTCATGGGTTATGGGTTGGGGTGAAGGCGGTGATGGGGGTGGGAAGGAAGGTGGCCTTGCATGGGGTGATGTTACTCAAGGGCCCCCATTCATGGCAGGGTTTTTATATGGGGGAAGGGGGACAGTTCCTCGAAGAGTGCCGTTCTAATCACGAGTTAATGATGTGAGTTTTACCGATCACAGGGTCCGCCAATCATGGGGCGGGTCCGCCCGCCAATCAAGAGGTTCGCCAATCATGGCGTTCATCACCCATGGGGTGATCCAATCACAGGCCACCAATCATGAAGTTCACCAATCACGCCGTACAACCAATCATGAAGTTCACCAATCACGCCGTACAACCAATCATGGGGCTTCCTATTCCACCGGGGTCATGCCAATCATGGAAGCCAATAGCAATGACCCACACGACTATGTATGCTGTCTTTCTTCCTCCCGCGGGCACATCGTCCCCCCCTCCCGTGTGTGTGGCGGCTGAGAAAGTCAATTTCGTGTCGGGTCTCACTCCCGCAGATGCGCTTCCGTGTGTGCGTACCCCGGCGGGTAGGCCTACGCTCATGAACCAGGGCCTTGCATGAATAATTACGCAGAGCATGACTGAGAGCACAGTGCGTATACGCCAGCTGAACACACGCGACTAAACGCACAAACACACACACGCTTACGCCCGATGATAGCCCTAACCCCACCCTCACACACACACACACACGCACACACACACACACGCACACACACACACACACACACAAACACATACATACTCAGACGAATCACGGTGAATCCACTTCAGGCAGAACAGATCTCTCTCTCTCTCTCTCTCTCTCTCTCTCTCTCTCTCTCTCTCTCTCTCTCTCTCTCTCTCTCTCTCGCCAAACTGAACGAACCATCCGAACCACCCAAATAACTAAACGCGGCGACCACCAATACAGAGCACCATACTCACTCTCCTGCTGTCATTCAAAATAGAGAGAGAGAGAGAGAGAGAGAGAGAGAGAGAGAGAGAGAGAGAGAGAGAGAGAGAGAGAGAGAGATCAAGTCTTCCCCCCCCCCCTTCCTTTCCCCCCACCTCCTGTCCCTCACGGTTAGGGGATGGGGTGTGAGAGGTAGGGGGGAGTGGAGGGGGTTGGTTGGTTGGTTTCCTTCATATTCAAATCACACCAGAGTGAAGGACATTTTATGACAATTGGAAGAGAATATCTGGTGATGTGCGCCCCCCATCCCCCTCCCCCAACCAGGGCTATGAGGAGGAGGGGCGGCAGAGAGAGAGAGAGAGAGAGAGAGAGAGAGAGAGAGAGAGAGAGAGAGAGAGAGAGAATTACCCCCCCCCCCACACACACACACACGACAAGAAAGTACGCGCCATTCAGAATTCGTCGAACTCTCGTCTGCGTGAGAACAAAGAGGGTGGGAGAGCGGGGCGGCGGCGCCACCACCGTAAATTACTAACCAGACCTAATATTCCAAACTTTGGAGGAGTCTTCTTCCTTTTTTTTTTCTCTCTCTCTCTCTTTCTTTTCCCAGGGAGGCCGAGTCTTCCACGGCTTGAGGGGGAGGGGGTAATCTTGGGGAAGAGAGAGAGAGAGAGAGAGAGAGAGAGAGAGAGAGAGAGAGAGAGAGAGAGAGAGAGAGAGAGAGAGAGAGAGATGGGTAGGAGGGAGGATTGGTGATGAGGGGAGGGGGATATGCGAGGGAGAGGAAGAGCAGGAGGAGAGGACGTCTGATGCTCTGAGGATTCCTGTCTCTCACACGTTACTACGGTACGGGACGGCCAGGTACCGTGCTCCTCTCCGGTACGGGACGGCCAGGTACAGTGGTCCTCTCCGGTACGGGGCGGCCAGGTACAGTGGTCCTCTCCGGTACGGGACGGCCTCGATACAACCTCCTATAACGGTACAGGACGCCCAGGTACGGCGCTGTGTGTGCAGCCTCCCTCGTATCGTTACCCGGGGTCTCCAACATACTTCTACAAATCTCTCCATCGCTGTCTTTATCCACCCACCAACCCCTCCCTCCCTCCACCATCACTCGCATCTCCGCCCTCACCACCACCATCCCCATCGCTAAACTCAATCTCCACCACGCGCATCAACAGCTCCGCCGCTCGAGTCCCAACTAGAACAAATCAACCGTTGGCCCGCCACAACATGTCGCCTCTTACCTCAAATTCCTGTCTCAAATCTCTCTCTCTCTCTCTCTCTCTCTCTCTCTCTCTCTCTCTCTCTCTCTCTCTCTCTCTCTCTCTCTCTCTCTCTACCATCATGACATCTTCCTCACCCGTTCCACTCTTAACTATTCCTCTCCCTTCCCCCCATATCTCTCTCTATCTCTCGTCCCTATCTCTCGTCCCTATATCTATACACACTCCCAAGAAATCTTCCCTTTTCCTCCTCCCCCTCCAAGCCTGTTGCTTCCTCCACACACACACACACACACACACACACACACACATACACATATCTCTCTCACTGAATCCGTCCACTCCACCCTCCATCACTCTCCCATACATAACCAACCCCTTTCTTCTTCACTCTCTTACTCTCCCCACCCTCCTCCTCCTCCTCTGGGGCACTCTCGCCTATCCTATCTCTCTCTCTGTCCCCTCTCCCTCTCTCTCTCTCCCCTCTCCTCCCTGGAGCGCAGATCCCCTAAAGCATAGCATTGATGGTTCAATCGCGGGCTGAGGCGTCCCCAGAATCAGAGCGGCGGCGGCAGGTGCAATTGAAAATCACTCAAGAAGTCAAAACAAGTCATTTCTATGCAAATGGACTTGAGTTGACACTTTTCCCGAAGGTTGTCGTCAACAGGTCGAGAGAGAGAGAGAGAGAGAGAGAGAGAGAGAGAGAGAGAGAGAGAGAGAGAGAGAGAGAGAGAGAGAGAGCGAGAGGTGGGGGAGGTAGCTAGCTCATGCAGTAGAGAGAAGGGAGAGTGGTGAGTGACACGGGAGAAGAAGAGGAGGGGGGGTTCATTGTGAGGGATGAGACGTAGTGGGAGTGGGGGGGGGGGGAGAGATGGTTTATGGTGGGAAAGATGAAATCAAGGGTGAGAGAGAGGGGAAGGGTACCAGAGTGGGAAAGGAGAAGGTCCAAAAAGGGATGGGATGGCTGAGACGAGTACAAGGGAAGGGAAAGATAATAGGAGACCTTGATAATTCACCCTCCCTCCCACCCACACACACACACACACACACACACACACACACACACGCACACACACACACACACACACACACACATCGGCTACAAACGCCGGCAGGAGGAAAAAAAAAGGCGAGAAGACAGACCATATAATACGTGGTAAAGTATACTCCCATGGATATTTTATAGGAAAGTGTGGATGGGAAAAGTTCCCCTTAACTCATTCAACAAACGGCTACACTGGGGATGGGGCTGGCAGACTCCTCAAGTGGAGGGGAGGAGAATTTTTGTACCACCTCTCTCGGAAGTATTATGTCACTGATAAAGAGACAGTGACTGATGACTACTGGTCTCGCCTTGATCTAGAGGTATCGAACCATCGTATTTACTACATGCGGTGGTTATTCTAATATATTCTACAGCAATATCAACTTTTACCCTGAAAACTTTGATTAGATCTCCTTAGATCCAATGCTTTTCAAGGGCGTGCAGTTATAACACGCCGCGTCTTTCCTATTTTAAGGCGTATCTCTTGAGTGAGGGGGATATCAGCTTGGATGCTCTTCTTTGAACGTGTTCCTGTCTTTCTCCATCCTTGACCGAGGCTGGTGATGAGACTTGAACACGGTATTGCATTTGAGGCCTATGACCTGGGTGTTATAAAGTGAGGTACTGTGTCCCTTTTGCTTAAAAACCTTTTCACATGCTAGGGCCCATACAACCTAAGGCACGCAAGGAACACCGATCAACACTTACGTCAAGAGACACTTGTATGTCTAAGACAGATGATGAACACTTGCATTAATCTAAGGTACTTAAGTAACATCATAATAATGTGAAGTAATTTGCCAGCACATGTGGAATGAGCTTAAGGAACACAATCTCAGAGAGGTAATTAAGGAACACTCATATATAATTAGGGAACACTCATATAATTAAGGAACACTCACTCATATAAATGTACGAAAGTGAAGAAACACACAAGTCAGGGGGAATGGTCTGTGTCATGAACTGAAGTGGATCATGTCGTGAGAATTATAAGAATGCTTGACCTTCAGAGCCGACCCACGAACTGCCACAGACAAGGCAACCCAACCCGCTCTCTCACTCACCAACCCACCCTCTCACTCACCAGCCCACCCTCTCACTCACCAACCCATCCTCTCACTCACCAACCCATCCTCTCACTCACCAACCCATCCCCTTTACCGACCGGCCCACTGTCCCATCGACCATATTCCACCTCCCCAGCCAACCCTTTCACCGCCCAAGCCTCCTCCCCACCTACTCTCCCACATTTCTACCCACCAGGCTGGACCACGGGGTTCAATAACTGGCGACACGACCATCAACACAACAGAAGTAAACACAGGTCACCCACCCCGCTGTGGTGGCGGACTGTGAGGAAGGGAGGGAAGGGAGGACACAGTGTATGCTCTTCTCCCCTCCCCTCCCTTCCTCCTACCTCCCTTACCCCCAACGCAAACTTCCTGCCTTCACCTCCCCTCCCCTTCCATCCCCATCCCTCTCAAAACTTCCTGTCCTCCACTCACGGTAATACCCCCTCCCTCTCCTACCCACTCCTTCCTTATCCCACTAACGTCCCCCGCCCTTCCTCCCTTTTCCCCTTATCTTCCTCCCCCTTTCCTTACCTACTCCTTCTACTGTAATCCATAACAACACATAGGTTAATAAAATGTAAAATAAGTGTGTGTGTGTGTGTGTGTGTGTGTGTGTGTGTGTGTGTGTGTGTGTGTGTGTGTTCACACAACCCAATCCCAATTCTTTCGTCCCATGGCTGCTACGCTCCCACCAATTATCCTTTATACTTCATATATATATATATATATATATATATATATATATATATATATATATATATATATATATATATATATATATATATAATCAGATCAAAACCTGCACTCAAGGCACTTCCTTACGAGGTCCAACCCTTCCACTCAAAACCCCACGAAAGAGAACGAAAAAAACAGAGAGGGGAAAACAAAAAAGACCCACAACGAACATTTCCTCTTTTCTGCAAATTTCAGGTGGCTTTTGTGCCTTTGTTTATGGTGGGGAACAGTGGGGACACAGACCCCACATAGGAATAAACACAGAGGTGGGGGGAAGGGGAAGGGGGGGAGGGGCTGCAAGAGACGGTCAGAGAGGAGTGGGTCGACCAGAAGGAAAAGGTGGGAAAGACCATTGGGCTGGGGGGGAGGGTAGGGGGAGGAGTGGGGATTTTACACAACTCTATTACAAAGAGAGAGAGAGAGAGAGAGAGAGAGAGAGAGAGAGAGAGAGAGAGAGAGAGAGAGAGAGAGAGAGAGAGAGAGAGAGAGAGAGAGAGAGAGAGAGTTAAACAAGGTTAAGAGACGGGGAAACATGAGCGTACAACTCTCTTCCAGTAAACACACACACACACACACACACACACACACACACACACACACACACTACACCCTCAACGAACCAAGCAAATGAAAACAGTCAAATCAAGAGATCAATTCGTCATATAACAGGCAAACAGCTCTGGGGGTCGTTCATTCATATGGTCGTTTGGAAAACCCCTGAGAGGCACCATCTGGACACCAAGCACCAGAGACAACAGGTACCAAGGTCAACAGGTACCATTGTCAACAGGTACCATGGTCAACAGGTACCACGAAAAAAAAAAATCTCATCTGTGGCCCATTCACAGTCAAGCTGTGGAGAAGTATATCACTTTCTGGTCCCCCATGTTCCCAAACCAACCTTGCATCTGCTTTCGCCCATACACTCCCAACCCCAAGCCTCCTCATCCCCCATAAATCCCATACCCCACCATTCCCATTTCCTCACTCTAATTCCTGCCACAGATATGTCTCCCCATCCCCCACACCTCACAGGCATCTCTCTCGCGACTATCCCTCCCACAGCATAACTATCCTCCCAACTCATCCCATTCAAATCATCAGCAAACATCCCATGTCCCCCCTCTCACAACTCTCATTCCCTCTCCTCTCACAACCACCTACACTTCCACCACCTTGGCACCTAACACCCTCTTCTCCCTCCCACGACTCCTCATCTCTCCACACCTATTCCCCTCACTCCCCTGCCACCCCCTCGGGACGCCCCAGGCAGCAGCAGGGAAAGGGTGCTGGCCAACTTTCCATCCCTCAGTCACACTGTGGCATTCCGTCGGTGCCAGGGACGGAGGTAGCAGGGGAGGGGGGAGGGAAGAGGGGCCTCAACATGAGGATTCATTTACATACTGACTCGATTAAGTCTCTCTATCGGTAATGAGGTTCCTTGCCAGACCTCAGACACTCTCAAAACGGTAAGTGATGATTGAAAACGACCGAGTCTCTGGGCAGAGTGGGTGCCGCTAGGGGAGGAATCTGGGCCTACACGGGTCAATCCAACTAAAACCGTGTCAGCTGAGGTCCGCGGCTTCGTCCAAGCGGGGCAGACTGAACTCCAACCTCCTGCTCCCCTCCACCAAGCCTAGCTGCTGTGTGGAGGCCATACGGAGGAGAACCCATCTCAGGCTATAAGCAGGAGAACCCATCTCCACAGCCGGTATTATTTCAGAGCCACTAATCTGAGGAGATTAATAGATATGCCAATGGAGGAGAAAAGGGGCTTTTACACAGTCCATTTGGGGAGTATAACATTATCCTCACCCACCTATATCATCAGGTCCCGTGACTCGGGGAGAGAGGGAAGGGAACCCGCGCTCATCCACATATAGAGTCCTGGAAATACTGGCCTTCGAAAATTAACCGCATCATCTGTATTAACCGCATCATCTGTATAGAGTTCATATAATCCTATTTCATACGCTCAGCTCTGCTCTAAGCACCAGACCTGCATACAAGAACTTCCTCCTCCTGTCCGGATCTACAACTGTTAAATAATCATACAATCCAAATTATCACCTGATATTGTAGGCTTATATCAAAATATAACTACATTCGAGATCCAAAACACTTCTCGAAGGACAACCATCCTTTTTATATACATAAAGATAAAAGGCACAGAGTTGCCCTCCTTCGCCTCCGTTTTCTGTAGCATGGGGAGGAGGGAGGTAGGGAAAGTGGGGGGGAAAGGGGACGTGTGTGTGTGTGGGGGAGGGGGAGAGGGGAACTGTGTAGGTAGGTCGGTGGGAGGTGTGTGTGTGTGTGTGTGTGTGTGTGTGTGTGTGTGTGTGTGTGTGTGTAGGCCTAAGCTTGACTTTGATGTAGGGCGGGAGTGGCTGAGGACGCGCCAGATAAACACAAATACAACCCCATTCATCTTGCCTCCCCCCCCCCCCCCCCCGGCTAATTGTAAACAAAAAAACTTAATTATTTGTAGCTGGTAATTACCCGTTCCCCTTTTCTCCAATTTAGTAAAGTCTTTTTTTTTCTCTTGATGGTGAAGGTCTCCAAGGGTTGGGTGAGGTGTATGATGGTTTGTTGGTCCTCCTGCACGGCTGCGTAGGCCCATCTCGGAGTCCATGTAGGGTTCACGTTGAGGGTAGCGTGAAAGAAGTGAAGCGAAGAGGGATGCTTTCCCTCTCCCCTTTCTCCTCAGCTCGCTTCCTCCCTAGCCACTCACTCACTCCCTCCCTCACTCCTCCTCCCTCTCATCTCCCTTTCACTCCCGCTATACCGCTACCTCTTGCGTCATATTTCCTTCTCTCTCATTCTCTCCGTCCTCTACCATTCCCCACATCCCCCATAATATTTCTCCTCACACAAGCATTTCTTACCTACTCATCTACACTTGTTTCTTCCCTCCCTTATCTCCCAATTTTTTCTTTACTTCCTCACTGCTCTCTTCTTTCCATCCTCTTCCCCCTCACCCCAAATTTCCTTCCAACCTTCCTTTTCGTCTTGGACTATCTTCAGCCACCTTCCTCTCCCTTCCTTCCCAGGTCTAGGGGATTCCCTTCCACCTATCCACTCAAGGCTTTTTCCTTCCCTTAAGCCTTACAAGACCCACCCAAAGTACCCTACATAATCCCCCTTTAAGGAATCTAACTCTTTAGGAAAACCACACTTCAAGTTGCCTGAGTTTAAGGTATCTTAATTTTTAAGGGTTAGTCTCCAACCTTAAAGGGGATCTACTTTTGGACAATGTTACATTAAAAGTCCCAACTTAAATCTAATCAGCCTAAAGCATTATATTAAATCTGAACAAACCTAATATAACTCCAAAGTAATCCAATGGAAAACTCGTTTAGACAAACTTTACAAAATATATTTCCTAACCCCCCCCCCCAACCCCCTCTCCCAGCACTGATTCTTTACACATTCCCAGTAATTTACAAACAAAAAAAAGAGAGAAGAAATCGCTGTGAATTACAATACCTGAATGGAAATGACAGAAACTCCCCAGGTTTTCCCAGTAGGAGAAAAAAATCTTTAGCTTAGCCTTTTTTTTGTGTGTGTTTGTGTGTGTGTGTGTGTGTGTGTGTGTGTGTGTGTGTGTGTGTGTGTGTGTGTGTGTGTGAGATAGATAGAGAGAGAGAGAGAGAGAGAGAGAGAGAGAGAGAGAGAGAGAGAGAGAGAGAGAGAGAGAGAGAGAGAGAGAGAAGGACGACCGGTACTGGGTGTCCGTGTAAGTGAAATCATCAAGTACTGTCCGTAGAGTGTTACACGCCGCCCCTCCTCCTCCTCCTCCTCCTCCTTTCCCTCCCTTTTCGCTACCCGCGCGTCGTCCTCGCCACTATGGAGACGCACGACTCGTTCGCCCGGTAATGTTACTCGTCGCTACGACTAGCTTGTCACAGTGGGGTCGTCGATGCCATGGGGTCGTCGCCGTTACCCGTGGTCGTCCCCAAGACTGGCACGTGGTACAAGGTTTTGCCAAGGGAGAGAGAGAGAGAGAGAGAGAGAGAGAGAGAGAGAGAGAGAGAGAGAGAGAGAGAGAGAGAGAGAGAGAGAGAGAGAGAGGTGAGAGGTGAGGTGAGGTGTGGTGGGGAGTGTGTGTGTGTGGGTGAGGTTGGCGTGCTCTGCGGGAATGTGGCGTGTTCCTAGCTTAATCTGGCGTGTTTTGAGAATATCCACCAGGATTACAGTTATACGTTGGCGTGTTCTCGGCGATTATGGCGAGGCTGTCATATTTCATTATCACATGAAGACCGACCAACCGACTCAGGTACGAATACCAGGACGTACGCTGTCGTATATTTATATGTGTACACACACACACACACTCGCTGCGACAGTAATTCCAAGGGTAATTCCGACGTATTACAAAATAATTCACAATCTTGTACCTAAACGCGTACACGTGTGTGCGTAGTTAAACAAACAACTAACATTGATATATGAGAAATAACCTCCATTACGTACATACATACATATATACATATATGCAAAACATTTTCTGTTTGCATGACGAATGCAATAATTCGCAACACCTTATCCGTCGGCATTCCAGCCACGCTCCGTGGGTGATTTCATGGGTTCGCCTCACACGATAGCCGACGTCATATCGACATAACCCACAACACTAAAATCATCGAAAAGCATATCGAAAACCAATTAAAACAGGACATCCCACCCTCACGCCAACCAGACGTATCTTCCAACCCCTTCCCCCCCCACAATATTTCACCCCCTTCCCTCACGTCAAACAATTACGGAATTGCACTAAAACCCCGTACGAATTACGGCGTAAAAATATGACGCGAACATTTTGAGCGTCGTAGGTCCAACGGTCCCCTGGGAGCCGGGCGCGGGCCGGCCCGAAAGGCTCACCCCCCCCCCCCCCCCCCCCCCACCCCCTGCCTGCCTGCCTGAGTCATGATAACTGCCGGATGCGTGCGCCGACACCCACCCACCCACCACTCCCTACCCCTCACTCAGAAGAACCCCCCCAGCTTTCGCAAAACTGCCGCTCCTCCTCCACGTCGTCTGCCGTCATCCCGAAGTGGATTTTAGAGAATTAACAAAAGTGGCAATGTTTGAACTCGAGTCCTACCCGGCATTTGGAGCACCACGGGAAGGAGGGGGTGGGGAGGGGGGAAAGAGAGAACGGGTCTTCTGCAGGGGATTCTTCATAGTCCACACACGAAATCAACCGTCACGCTTGCGGCGTCTAACCTTCACCTTCCCCCACACCACCCTCCACCCCCGGCGTCGTCATAAGGTGTTCAGTGTCGCCGCTGCTCCTCCTCCTCCTCCTCCTACCTTCCCTACTGTTCTTAGAGGTCCTCCTTCCGTTGGTTTTATCAAGACTAGTTAACGCCTTTAGGGTGGATGCTGAGGAAGTGTTTTCTTTCATACGTAAACGTTAAGTCTGAATAGTTTCCACTTGAGGTGCCACAGCCTCTGGCGGTCCTGTGCTGCGGCGCCCCAGGATGTGCTGTTCCAGAATGTGGCACTCTCTGGATCTAGGGTTCCAGTCCGTGACGTTCCAGGTTGTCCCTACTGCCTGTGCGTCTCCAGTCTCGAGTTCTAATGACTGTGGAAACAATGGCTTTCCAAGTAAGGCAGCGGCGAGAGCACTTCCTACTGTATGACTGGTGGAATCGTGGCGTTCCAGGCAGGCAGGCAGGCAGGAGCAGCACTTCCTACCATGTAACAGGAACCATGGTTTTCCAGAGCAGGATGCAGGAACGGCAGCACTACCAAATGACTTGAGGAACCATGGTGTTCCAGGGGAAGGTAGCACTTGATGCCACACGACCGGGAGACCATGGTGTTCCAGGCAGGCAGGCAGGCAGGCAGTAGTAGCCCTTCCCACCATATGACGACTCTCTCGGCGGCAAACCTCCACCGCGCCGTGAATCACATTACATTCACGAGAGGCGGCAGCCATGCTACACAAAGAAACGTCCAACGCAACTAGAACGTTCAAGTGACAAGAGCTCGCGCACGGAGCCTCCTCCTACCACACAGGTTATTTCTGCAGATCTATAAAAGCCCAGTACCAAGCGGAAAAAGATATAGTCACCTAAAAAAACTAAAAGAGCCACACATTCACGTTGGGATCTACCCTTTTAAAAGAGATTTCCCTCGCGATCTTTACCTCGCAATAGGGTCATAGCACAGAAGGTCAGAGCCGTAATCGGTATCAACCTCCCCCACTACTACTATAACTGTAGTTATCCTGGGCAGTTAAAACACTCAAACGGTACGAGTATAATGCTCGTCTGGGAGTCATTTATCACTCCTCGTACTTCCTTCCCCCGTGCGCCTTTTGTGCCACTTTTGTAACAGTTAGTTAATTACATACTTAGCGTCGTCTGTCTTGAGTTTCCAGTCTTAGTCTTGCAGTGGAGTTTCCGAACTTGTAAACAGCAGGAGTTTCCAAATAAAGCTGCCATGGGGAGAAATCCATGGCACAGCAGTTCTTGATGGAAGGCTTCTACGTACACAACAACTGCAGTGTCTGGGGCTAAGGCTCTCTGGCTCCAGAGTTAATCCTGGACATTAGGTTCTGGTTAGAAGCTAACACTCAAATTCCAAGGTTTATTCTCCCTCCGGTTTCAGGCTTGCGGGTCATTTAGTTTCCAGACTTACAAACCCTATGGTTTCAAGCTTACGGACTCTGTGGATCCAGGGTAAATGGGCCCTGAGGTTCCAGGTTAACGGGCTCTTGTGATTCCAGCCACAAGGTCTGTGTGACCGCTAGGTTCTATGCTTACAGTGTTTCTATTCATAGTGCCATTCGCCCTCTGATTCCAAGTTTAAATTCCCTCTACTTCCAGGGATACAATCTCTCTAAGATCATAAGCTTTCTGGTTTAGCTAGACCAACTCAGTTCAAACTTACAGACCTACTACGTTTATCCCCACATGCAAATTAGTTCCAGGTTGGGATCCTCTGCCTCCAAGCTTACAAGGCCTTTGGTCTCAAGCGTCATGAACTCTCGATGAAGGGTAAAAGGCTTTCGAGTTCCAGGAATCTAGATGCTCTGCTTTAGGAACTGCACTCGTGTCTCACCTTAAAAGAACTGCTGAAGTTGTTCAATGCTTTTGTTTTCCAATTCCTTGAGCACGACGGTACCAACCCTTAAAGACGACGGTGCGACCGCTGAAGACGACGTTACGACCCTTGACGACGACTGTGCGACCCTTTAAACAAAACAAGGGTCGTAGTGTCGAGCTCACGGCGTTAAGGTCCTTCACTTCCAGCATGATTTCCAGTTCCTCAGGGTTTCCAGTTTTAATCTCACGCTCTCCAATTCCCATGTTTTCCCAAGCATCAAGGCCACCACCGTAATACAAGCCTTCCAGACAGGACACAAGGTGTACTAACCTTCTTGCGGGACTGTCTGTCACTTCTATATATTTCACATACAGGATTTCCACTTGTTCAGCCTCTGGCTAAACTTGAAATTCCTCGGCCGCCAGAATACTCCAGTGTCTTAGGGAAAGATTAGGTCCCCACTTCCCTCACGTGTCTTAGGGAAGGATTAGGTCCCCACTTCTCTCACGTGTCTTAGAGAAGGATTAGGTCCCCACTTCCCTCATATGTCTTAGAGAAGGATTAGGTCCCCACTTCCCTCAAGTGTCTTAGGGAAGGATTAAGTCTCTACTTCCCTAATGGCTCGAATATATTTTGGGAGTCTAAGGACACGGGACACAATTAGCAATATTACTCATTCTCTCTTTTTTTCCCCGCAAGATTTCAAAGCAGACTCGTAGGTTTGCTGGATTTCCGCAGATCTTCCTGGGTCTAAAAAACATTTTGGTTTCCCAGGGAACAGAAAAATTTTCAGGGTCGTGAAAATAATCAAACAACCATGGAAGCGCAAGCTCCTGGGTCCGCCCAACAATACATGGTGGTAATTATAGAATTCGGGGCTGAGAAACAATAGGGTTCGGGCAATTATAGACCTCCAGGCTACCATTAGCCAGCATATTTGTAATTACAAGTTTTTTTGAGTTGTCTAGCAAACACGTTTCATTGTAATTAGAAACGCCAGATTATTATAGAGGACTCACTCGTTTAATAACTGTTCCACGCAATTATACATCCCCAGACGTGCAATAATAATACAGCAGTTTCCAAGCTAAATCCATAACACCAGATGCAGCGATTTCGGACCTCCGTGCAGCGATTCCAGGCCTCCATGCAACGATTCCAGACCATGGAGCGAGTCCAGGCCTCCATGCAGCGATTCCAGACTTCAATGCAAATGATTCCAGACATCCATGCAGCCATTCCAGACCTCCATGTAACGATTCTAGACCCCCATGCAACGATTCCAGACCTCCATGTAACGATTCCAGACCTTCTTGCAGTGATTCCAGACCTCCATGCAATGATCCCAGGAATCCACTTCCTCTGGCTTGGGCTCACAATGAAACAAGAGACAAAAAACACCTGTGAACAGTTTTTCGTCAGCCTTAAAGGGAGGATAAAATCTTACCTAGTCTTTGATCGAAGAAGAAGAAGAAGAAGAAGAAGAAGAAGAAGACAACGACGAAGTAGTAGTAGTTTTGCACCGTTCCAAGTCGAGGCTCGTGGAGAGGGGGGCAACATATATGCAGGAGCAGCCACATTATCCAACGACAGGAAAGGGGTGAGAGAGAGAGAGAGAGAGAGAGAGAGAGAGAGAGAGAGAGAGAGAGAGAGAGAGAGAGAGAGAGAGAGAGAGAGAGACTTACTAATCCTATGATCATACACCTTCCCGTCCCTCTCGCTCTCTCTCTCTTTCCATTACCCTAATCTCAAGCGCTTTTACCAATCTCTCCTCCGTTAGGTTCCCCAACCCCCATTCTTCTGGACATTCCCATCTTCCAAATCTTTCCCCTGCTTCTCATGTACCTCTCAAACCTAATCCATAACCCCCATCTATCCCAATCCTCCATCCCTCAAAGCACCTCCTAATCTCTATACAAAACACTCGCAAACGTATTCTCAATCGCTTACCTCCTTCCTAATCCGCGTAGCTAAATGTCTCCCCCCCCCTTTCCTCTCTCTCTCTCTCTCTCTCTCTCTCTCTCTCTCTCTCTCTCTCTCTCTCTCTCTCTCTCCCCAACCACCCCCTTGCTCTGGCCGAAACGATAGGGGTCCAGCAGAGTCTAAAGTCCCGTAACTGTCGAAGGGCGAGCCACACCAACGGGCAAACGGTACTGTCCAAGGCCGTGCCACACCAACCGGGCACACGGTAGTAATTACCCTGTAAACCACCACGCTTTCATAAAGGGCGCCGCCGGCCCCCGGGAAATAACGGAAGTTAAAAGGTACGTAGCAGGAGTAATACAGAAATATTGCCCCGGGGAGTAATGGCAAATCCTTCCCCTTACCAACTGCCCGTAAAAGACGCCTTCCGGAAAATATGCCTCTTTAAAGGACCTCCTTCCGTTTCCCGTTTTTTTTTCTGTTGCTACCGTTGCTGTTGTTACTGTTGTTCAATCAATCTCATCTTTCTCCCTCTGTCTCAAGACTCTAGCCTTTCTTTTTCACTCTTATCTTTGTGTGTGTGCGCGTCAAAAAATTCTCTCTCTCTCTCTCTCTCTCTCTCTCTCTCTCTCTCTCTCTCTCTCTCTCTCTCTCTCTCTCTCATCTTCAGCCACGAACAGCGTGTGCAGCAACTTTATACCTAAAAAAAAAAAATCAAAAGAAAAAACAACAACAACTCTACCAGCCCGGCCAGCACTATTCTCCCAAGAATTAAATATTTGTCTGATGCAATATTGCAAGCAAGGGCCGGCCGGTTCCAGACAATGGCCGTATTTCATTGCTCTGTTTCCCACGTCAACGACATTTTTCAAACTCTTTTACGGGTCCCTGGAACCCGGGAATGTCTGAAGAGCCTTAAATTTTCCCCCGTGTAGAGGCCACAGCGTTGCAGTCTCAACCTCACACCAAGAGAGGGAGGGAGGGAAGGAAGGACGGGGGAGGGAGGAAGGAGAGTAGAGGAGAGGAGGTGTGTGAGGGTGGTTCAGTAACTGCTCAAGGAAGGAGTGACCTAATGTCAACAAGAGGCGCGGGCTGGAAAATCCCACCCCCAGAGAACGTTTTGAAGAACAGACTTGATACACATCTTCCTCCAGATCCAAAAGACTCGACATCATTTACGTCTCCTTAGCTATGTATGCGCCAAGAGCACGGGGCCTCCTCTCTCTCTCTCTCTCTCTCTCTCTCTCTCTCTCTCTCTCACGTCTTTCTACTCGAGACGCATCAACCAACGACCTTCTGATCTCTCCTTCGCTCTCACAAACAGCCAGTGGTCTCTTCCTCTCTGTGTTTAACTGTAATCAAGACCAGACCAGACTGTTCGGGGACGACGCGGCCGAGGATCGAATCAGTTCCTCAAATTTTGCCGACAGGATCATGTCTAGTGTGGCTTGAAAAGTCAAGGAGCCATACGATGATGGGGAAATAAATCTTAATGCCAAGTCGAACTATTCCAGGCGTCAAAACTTGGTGGATTAGAATCTCGTCCTTTATAAAGGTGTGAGACGAGGGCATATTATTTCGTAATAGAATGCCTTCCCAAGGCAAGTGGGTTTAAATGCAATCCCCTCCTCCTCAAGCAGCACCTTCGCCTAAGGGCGTAGGATAGCAAGGGCCTCCCCTAACACACCCTAAGGCCGAGGTGACGCGCCCTAACAAAGGCTTGCCCCTGCCACGGGAGCGCACACTCTGGCCTAACGAGCACTTACCACCCCATCCCTCACTACCCATTAACCTCCCACCTAACAACCTCCTAAACCTAACTACCCACTCGCACAAAATACACAACCCCATAAACACACGCAATCATTACGATTTTATACGCACTTAATGTTTGACGTACGCGAGGGATACAGGCTTAATAACAGCGAGCTCTTAAAAGCCATTAGATCACACACACATACACACACACACGAAAAGGAAACTGTGAATGCCGGTAGTCTGATGATGTTTAAAAGGCTACTCGACGATACAGCTCCTGAGATGGAACCCTAAGAATGCAGCTCTCTCTCTCTCTCTCTCTCTCTCTCTCTCTCTCTCTCTCTCTCTCTCTCTCTCTCTCTCTCTCTCTCTCTCCGTACTGAGGAAAATACACCAGTTAATCGCACAAACTCCATCACGTCTTGGCTCCTGCCCGGGGATGCGCCAACAGCTTGAGGAGAGTGGAGGGACAGGTCGTGCCTCCGTACCGTAAACCACCACACTAAATGGTTAGGAGTAAGACAGGAGGAGGAGGAGGAGGAGGAGGAGGAGGAGGTGGTGAAGGAGGAGGAGGAGGAGAGTGTTCACTGATGATGCCTATCTCGTCTGGACACTCCTTACCCTCTACCGTTCTCTTCCACTCGGCCCCTTACACTTACTCCTTCTTCCTCTCCCCTCTGTGTCCTTCTTGTCGTCCCCCGCACTGTCATCTGTCCTCTCCTTCTCCCTCTCACCTTTTTTTACACCATTTCCCCCCCCTGTCCGGCACACCTCCTTTTCGCATCTCCCCAGCCACCATTCCCAGAAACCTCCGTAGCTACACTCCCCCGCAAACATCTTTACCAGCCATCTCCCCAACACTCCCCAGGGCAGCCGCCAAGTCAAACTCCCCCAGACACATCCCCATACCCCCTTAGATACACTCCCCGGAACCCTTGCTTGTCACCAGAGGAAAATTACGAGCTCCCTCCCCAAACCTCTTTCCTTTTGAAACCCTCACCTCCCTCCGGCTATCCCCTCTCCACCCTTTCCTCCCTTCGTGTCCCTTACTTCCTCCCCTTGCTACTATCTCCCATTCCTTCTCCCCACTCTGGACTCCTTCATCTCCCCTGCCTTATCTCCACTACTCTCTCTCTTATCCCTACAGCCCTTTACTCTCCCTTACATTCCCCCTGCCCTAAATCCCCTTCATCCTTATTCTACCTTATCTCGAGTATCGCTCATCGCTGTCAATAACCCTTACTCATCCTCACCAAAACTACACCTTAACCTTGGTCTACCTCATGTCGATTCTACCTTATCCTTGGCCATGTCTCCTTCACAAGCACTCCTCTTCTCCCTTCATCTCTCCTCCAACATCCACTCTCCTCCCCGCTGCCTTCCTCGCGTCTCAAAAGCCCATCACCCTTCCTCTTCCTCTTCCCCTCTCACCGCCCCATCCACCCATCCCTCCGGTATAATCGCCACACTGGCCACCATAAGAGGTTACCGTGCAAAAACGTCCGGAACCCATCACATGCGGATGACACGCACACACACGGTCCCCCTCCCCGTATACACGCCATTCTTCTGTCGCCCTTAGCATCACTCACAGCATACTATTGCCCCCGGCCATCATGGCTGTGGCACCTCCGGCAGCATGCGTACTGCAACGTACCACTTTCCCCTAACACAAGCCTATGGTACCAAGTGTCAGCAGGTACCACACTCATGTACTCCACTGATCCACAAAGTCAGTCCGTCCAAAACACGACCCGCATGTGTATCCTTTACCTAAACACCTGATCCTTTCTACTGTGTCCCGCAATGAGGAATGATGATGGCGTGCGCTCCACCACGCCTCTGTGATGAAGACAACGCCGAAGAGCATCAACGCCGTGGGCAGATGGGGGTCCGTAGGATTCGACGCCCGTGTGTGGCAACGCAGTGGGCAGGTCGGGGGCCCGTGGGTTCGACTCTCGCGTGCAGAGGATATGGAGAAAGGGAGAAGCACTATCCTCAAATTTCAACACACGTGCCACTGCTGTTATACAGACAGACACACGTGCCACTGCAGTAATACAGACAGACGCACGTGCCACTACTGTAATACAGACAGACACACGTGCCACTGCTGTAATAGAGACAGACACACGTGCCACTGCTGTTATACAGACAGACACACGTGCCACTGCTGTTATACAGACAGACACACGTGCCACTGCTGTAATACAGACAGACACACGTGCCTCTGCTGTTATACAGACAGACACACGTGCCACTGCTGTTATACAGACAGACACACGTGCCACTGCTGTTAAACAGACAGACACACGTGCCACTGCTGTTATACAGACAGACACACGTGTCACTGCTGTTAAACAGACAGACACACGTGCCACTGCTGTTATACAGACAGACACACGTGCCACTGCTGTTATACAGACAGACACACGTGCCACTGCTGTTATACAGACAGACACACGTGCCACTGCTGTTAAACAGACAGAAACACGTGCCACTGCTGTTATACAGACAGACGACTAATTTACCTTAACACATGGGGGATGGGATGGGATGATGGGGGATTGGGAGGGGAGGTAATCCCATAGGACAAGACTTGTCAAGGGCTGTTAAAGGCTGTGAATAACTGACTTACCTCTGTGTCTGTTGGTCTGTTTGTCGAACATAAGCATCGCGTCTTCTATCTGTGAGGGCAAAGGAGAGAAAAAAATACATATGAGTGATCTAGCCTGCGGATATCTGTAAGACATCAAAGACAAGCACCTCATTAACAGAAACTGCACTGCTCCGTTCACGGGTTAACAACCAAACGTGTATCGCAACCACTTACACTACAGGACAAACTACAAGTTTATACACACACACACACACACACACACACACACACACACACACGTAGGAAAACAACGGAACAAAAAAGGTAAAATAATAATACACTCGTTGACAGAAGAAGAAGAAGAAGAAGAAGAAGAAGAAGAAGAGAGGAAAATAAAAGAAGAAAGCCACTCTAGAGCACCACCTTGCAGCTCCGGGGCGAGATCCAGCCAGGGTCGTGACGTCATAGGATGGGGAGGGAGGAGGGAGGGAGGGGGGGAGGGGGACCACCGCGGCGTTATGACGCGATCGGCCCACACGAAAGTCAATGGGCGGTAGACATGAGAGGTACTGGGGGTGTTGGGGGGGGGCGGGGGGGATAAGAGGTGGGAGTGGGGTGTCTGTCTTGGTAGGGTAGGCCACCCTGGGCTGAGAGAGGGAAAGAGGGGGAGGGTTGAATGAGAGAGAGAGAGAGAGAGAGAGAGAGAGAGAGAGAGAGAGAGAGAGAGAGAGAGAGAGAGAGAGAGAGAGAGAGAGAGAGAGAGGGGAGAGAGAAAATGGGTAGTTGGAGGACAAAAGACGAGCAAGATGAACACCGGGGCCAGAGAGAGAGAGAGAGAGAGAGAGAGAGAGAGAGAGAGAGGAGGGGGCAGGAACCTGGTTTATGCAGATCTGTGCTTCGGAGTCTGTGTAACACAACAGTGAGGAATGTGTGTGTGTGTGTGGGTGTGTGCGTGTGCGAGTGCGTGTGTGTGTGTGTGTGTGTGTGTGTGTGTGTGTGTGTGTGTGTGTGTGTCTGTGTGTATACGTAAACGTAACTCATGTACGCGTGCTAAACTGTCCACGTATGTATGTATGTATGTATGTATGAATGACTGTCCACGTATGTATGTATGTATGTATGTATGTATGAATGACTGTCCAGGTATGTATGTATGTATGTATAACTGTCCAGGTATGTATGTACAACTGTCCAGGTATGTATGTATGTATGTATAACTGTCCAGGTATGTAAGTATGTATGTATAACTATCCACGTATGTATGTATGTATGTATGTAAAACAAGGAATACATAAATCCCATTACTCCTACTTCGCGGGTCGGAGCCACGCTGGAGGAGACGACGAGAACTCTTGTGCGAATCACGAGTCATTATGCTAATCACAGCAAGGTTGTCATCAGGCGTCGTCCATGGGAACAGTAGTCGCCGTGGGACACCGTACACTTGCCTTAAGCAGATTCCCGTGAACTAATTCCCTGGGAGAGGCGGAGGTCTTCCCTTGTAATCGTCTGTAACTGTAAGTCTTTGAAAGGGAATACATGTGTGTAATGATAATGATGAAAAAAAAAACCCTCCTGAGGTAATTTGTGCTGAAACAAGAGTATAGATAAACACACAGACATACACAGACACACACACACACACACACAGACACACACACACAAAGACACACACACTCACACACAGACACACACACAGACGCACGAAGCCTCCCGAATCCACTCATCCCAACCCATTTATAGCTACAAGGTAAATCCTCTCTATCTATCTGTATCATCTTATCTTCTTTATCTCTCATTCTATTTCTGTCTGCCACACACACACACACACACACACACACACACACACACACACACGCACGCACGCACGCACGCAAGGACAGGTCATTACAGAGCCCCAACAAGCGGTGGGCCAAATTGAACCAAGTTTCTTCTGTCATTTCCTGGGAGGTCCAACCCCGTCAAGGACGGAGGAGGGGAAGGAAGATAGGGAGGACGAAAAATAAAAGGGAGGGGAAGGAAGATAGGGAGGACGAAAAAATAAAAAAAAAAGAGAAGAAAGGGGGAAGGAAGATGGCTGGAGGACAAGGTGCATGAGGAGGAGGAGGAGGGCGACGACAAAGAGGAGGAAGAGGAAAAGGAGGAGGAAGAGCGAACAAACAAGATAAAACACACACACACACACACACACACACACACACACACACACACACACACACACGCACACACGCACACACACACACACACACACACATATCAAGAATTAGCGAATAAATTAACTAGCATTTACGGAAAAGACATGACGCGGGGAGGGACACTTAGGAGGGGGGTGGAGGGCCACCGCTTGCAGCAGGGGAGAACGAACATTAAGGTGGATGGGGGAGGAAGGCGACCTAAGGGAAAGGGAGAACGAACATTATGGCGTGGGGAAGAACATTAGGGTTGGGGGGAAGAACATCATGGCAGAGGAGGAGGGGAGTGGGGAGGAAACATCAAGGCAGGAGGAGAGGAACATTACGACAAGGGAGGAACTAAGCTAGAAAGGGAGGGAGGAAAATTAGGGCAGGGAGGGAGGAACGTTAGGTAAGGGGGAACGAACACTGGCGCGGGGGAGGAACGAACATTAGCGTGGGATGGGAAGGGGCGAACGATAGGGTAAGGGGTACGTTTGGCCCTAGGGATGGAAAGGGTAAGGGGGGACAGATCATGGAAGGGGAAACGGAAGGAACGCTGGGACAAGTACACTGGAAATGGAAGGGAATCACTCGTAGAACTGGGGACTCCTGGGTAAAGGGGAGAGAGAGAGAGAGAGAGAGAGAGAGAGAGAGAGAGAGAGAGAGAGAGAGAGAGAGAGAGAGAGAGAGCATCCAGTATAAGCAAATCAAGGCGCTGTTAATTTGCAGTCGTCTCGGGTATTTTGCGGAGGCCCGCCGCTCTGCTACCCCACCTCCACACACACACACACACACACACAGGTCGCCTACACCTTCGTTGAGCCAGGGTGCACCGAGGCTTGCGTAACACGTAGTTCTGCCGTTATCATTGGTCGTTAAGGCTTGTCCTGTTTACTGTAAGGCCTTCATGAACAGACTGTCCTGTTCTCTGTTATGGCTTCATGAACAGACTGTCCTGTTCTCTGTTATGGCTTCATGAACAGACTGTCCTGTTCACCACTGGACGAGGCTTCGATAACAATTTCCTCTCTTATTTCCTAGGAAAGTAGGACGATATAAATAACACTCCTGTCGTTGTTCATCAAGGCTTCAGTTCATAACATGTCGTCCTGTAGGTCACCATCGTCAACCGGAGGCATCCACAACGCCTGGTCTTGTTCAGCAAAGTTCGCGAAGTCTTGAGCAACATAGTGGTCTGCAGGGGAGGTGTATGGTACGCCTTTCATCAATCACCTCTTTGAGAGATTCATTTCCATTGATATCCTTTTCCCCCTTTTCCTCTGTCATCTTCGAGTCCAGCACGTCAACACGACCTGGTCCCTGCAGTCGTTCGCTACAGCGGTGGGCTCCGAAGGCCTCCTTCCGAAGCACCACTACTGCCCGTCTTGTCTATCACCTTCCCAAGCTCCCTCATTTACTCGCCGGAACTTAACCCGCCCATTCAATACGAATTCCTGGCCTTTCAACCGACCGGGACTCTATTCGCTCATGGCCTTTTAATGGTCGGACGTGCGAGGCCAACGATACCCTCGTCAAAGAAGAACAAAACGACGTCTTTCCGTTATGTTATCTACATATATATTCCCCTCACCCCCTCCTCCTCCTTCTTCGCCCACACCACCACCAGGAGCCACCCCCATCTCATGCTTGTTCCACCACGCACCCCTCCTCCCTCCTAAGATTCACTCGCGCCGAGCAAGATGTCTTGGGAGACTTTAATATACAAGACGTCTTCAGAACCTCTGCCGCAAATGGCCTGGCTGCCATTGCGGCCCAGCATTAGCCATTAAGCTTGGGCCTTTATAGGCGCGTTTACTGTACTCTAAAATTTCTTTCTAAACCTCCTCTGCTTTAAAGGGTGGGGGGGAGAGGGGGGAGGGGTCACATTTCCCACCCCCATCCAATGTTTTGCTTTCGTGATTAAAGCAGAGTCGTCTGCTTGTGGGAGGAGGAGGAGGAGGAGGGGATCGTTCACTGCGCCTTCAGCGTCGACCGGCCGAAACCATCACGTTTTCATGACTGGCCAAAATAATCCCCTTTTTTTCTATTTTCTTTTATCTTTCTACCTCTTCTTCAGAGAGTCTGGAGGAGGGAGGGTAAGGGGTGGAAACCCAATTTTGATATTTTTTTTTTTTTTGTTAATACAGCATTTTGTAAGTGGACTTTTGTAAGGGACTTATCCTTCGATGGGCGTCAAAGTAAGGTTCCTACACCTCTCATATACGAGACCATGCGAGAAACATCGATAAAAGTAACGGATAATTACGAAGTCTCGACTCCCACACACACACACACACACACACACACACACACACACACACACCTAAGTAGGCCAGCCTCCTCCGACCTTCTTAGAAATATACCGCTCAAGGAAGCTCACCACTCGAGATGCCTTCCCACACGACTTCCATCGGCTAATTCACAACCTTATCCCCCCCCCAAATCGACTCTCACAACCCTCTGGACTACGTAACCCATGGAGTACATGGACCTGGACTCCAGGGGGGCGCCAGGCCCCTACACCTGCACGTGGTTGGTCTAATGATCTATAGAAAATACCTGAAGGAGGCGTTCCGAGATTTTTCGACTAGGTGTCCATAACTCACCAGATGCGGAGGGCCTTAAAAGCCAAAGCTGCTGATAGGCCTAGTCTAACCCCCTCCCCCCCAACCATCCACTCCTCCCCTTAAATAACCCATCAAACAGCTACTTACCTCCACACGCCAGACCGAGTGGGTGACGCTGCGTTTACGAATTTTCCCCATCTCAAAAGCGACGGATTCGCAAGGCTGGTAACACCCCGTGGCGTATACCATTCAGGTAACGCGAGGCATATAATACATTCTCTCTCTCTCTCTCTCTCTCTCTCTCTCTCTCTCTCTCTCTCTCTCTCTCTCTCTCTCTCTCTATCCCGGGGCCGTTGTTCACCTTTAGATTCGTTCGTACATCATTATCATACACCTCTGGTCCTCGAGCACTGCAAGGATAACGAGCGTCCAATCACTGATCATCGCTCGGGCAGTACTTGCACTCTCTCTCTCTCTCTCTCTCTCTCTCTCTCTCTCTCTCTCTCTCTCTCTCTCTCTCTCAGCGTCTCCGAAGACGACAATGCAGGCCTTCTACCGAAGCCTCAAACAACGTAACCCATTCCTGCCTCCGTTATCTAAAACGAGAGAGAGAGAGAGAGAGAGAGAGAGAGAGAGAGAGAGAGAGAGAGAGAGAGAGAGAGAGAGAGAGAGAGAGAGAGGTTCATGTTCTACGGCGTAACCCGCCCTCAACACTACGCATCCTATCTGTCTTCTCCGTCATTCCGAGACGAAGCTTCCTCTCCTCGCCTCGCTGCCTCCCTTCTTTCACCGTCTTTGATGCATGTAATTACTCGCAGAATATTCCCCAGTTTAGTTTTTTTCTTTCCCGTGGCTGTGTCTTCTAGAAAGTTTTGAAGACGATATTTTTCGCCTTTTTCTCTTTTTTTTTTTTTTTTAATTCCAACGAGACACCAGGGAAGTCCTGATATTATTTTCTTACCTCTCTCTCTCTCTCTCTCTCTCTCTCTCTCTCTCTCAAACGCTGTCCTGTTGTTGTTTTGTTTTGTTTTTTTTTCCGAGTTCCGTTCGCAAACTCTGGGAGCTTCATCGACTTCCCTGCACGGCTCTCGGGACATGTGGGTCTTGGTGTGACACAATGACACCTGCTTCTCCTCCCCCGTCCTTTTTTCGGGAGGCACGGAGCGCGCGCTACCAAGTCCACAAAGGCGTCTGGTGGGCCCGTCCCCGTACCCCCCCCCCCCACAACGGTTCTTCAAGACCGGCACAGAGGTCTCGATCCTTTACGAGGACGTGAGGGGTCATTTCGTCCTCCTGGGCCATGGTCCTTTTTTTTTTTTTTTCTCAAGGACACAGAGATGCGTTGGGCTTTTTCATTTTTTTTTTCAAGGACACAGATGCCTTGGTCGTCTTCAAAGGACACACATGTGTTGGTCCTCACTCCCAGAATTTCCCAAAATCTTCTCCTGGGGATCCCCACATCTTCCCCCAAGACACCTCGAAAGTCTTCCCCACACGAGTTCCCAAGTCTTCCCGAGACACTCTGAAAATCCTCCCCGAGCGGACCTTAGAATCTTCCCGAGCGGACCTTAGAATCTTCCCGAGCGGACCTTAGAATCTTCCCGAGCGGACCTTAGAATCTTCCCGAGCGGACCTTAGAATCTTCCCGAGAGGACCTTAGAATCTTCCCCCACCGAGAGATACCTAAACACTTCCTTACCCTCGGCACATGGACACACACACACACAAGGGGACCCCCCTCACCTGGTCCAACCCATCCTCCCTCCCTACACCGAAGTTCTCACAACTCGCCCAAGTAGTGACTAACTCGCTGGTAATTTGTGCTCCTCCCGGTGTCTCCACGCCTCCTGACAGTGTACCACCTCCCTCCCCCGTGCCTGCATGTTTACACGCCTCCCTGACGACGCATATGTGCACGCCCTCAACTACCAACGAGGCGATCCGTATGCAAGAATGCGCATTTTCATCTCCCGTGTCACAGCAGGAAGTGATATATATGAATTCACGGCATTACAGGGTCGAAAATGTGTCTCTAAATACGAATATATATATATATATATATATATATATATATATATATATATATATATATATATATATATATATATATATATTTACTTAGAGGCAAGCATGAAACACGACTCCAATATACAACACTACATTTAAACCTTTGAACAGCTGAATGTTTCCACATGCGAATGTGGGTTAAAATGCTGGGGAGAATGTGTGTGTGTGTGTGTGTGTGTGTGGGTGGGTGTACTAGTGGGTGATGCAAGACCACGCCCAACGCCAGCGGTGGGTGGGTGGGTTACGTGGAGTGTGGGCGGCTGACGCTGGTCCTGGGGTTGTGGTTGGGTAAGAAGGACAGCTGACGGCGGTGGTGATCGTGCAGGAGCGCCAGGCCGGCTGACACTTACACCACAGCAGGAGCAAGGTAGGTAGCTGACAGTGATGGTGCGCGGTGGCGGCTGACACTAACGACGGTGTGGAAGCGGGTGTGCAGCAGCTGACACTGGTGGTGATAGAGAAGGAGGGTGGGGGGAGGGGGAGGGGGGAGGACGACACACCGACGCCAATGTCAGTTCGACAACACGGGCGACTGAAGCTGACGGGCGGTGCAGCTGACAACACTACACTACAGGAGCAAGGCGACTGACGATAACAGCGGCAGAACAGCTGACAGCGGCGGTGCAGCAGCGATGGGTAGGGGACAGGCGACAGCGGTGCAACAGGAGAGGGGGGGAGAGATGAGGAGGAGGAGGAGGAGGAGGAGGAGGAGGAGGAGGAGGAGGAGGAGGAGGCAGCTGACAGCGTTGGTATGGCACCACCAGAAACGAGGGAGGGATTGGGGGAGAGGGATGGGGGAGGGAGGAAGGGTGGGGTACAGCTGACAGCAGTGCGCGGCAGCATCCATATTCATGGGGGGGTCCTGACAGGCAGGCAGGCGTGGTACTGCGCCTAATTGTTGATGTTAATTGTTAATGCCGGGTGTGGGGGGGAAGGGGGGAAGAAGAGGGAGGGAGGCGGCCTTCGGGAGGGGAAGGGGAAGGTCGGCAGGAAGGGAGGGACCGCCGGCGGGATGGGAAGGGGGGGATGGGTAAGTTGGGTAGGTCTGAACCCTCAAGCGAGCACTAAGTTAATTAATCGTGGTTAGTTTAAGTTGGTAATCGCTTTAGTGCTATAATGTGTATTAATATGGTTCATTGCTAGTGTGGGGGGAGAGGGTGGTGTGGGGTTGGGTTTTAGTGGGGAGGGAGTTGGGAATGGGGTATGGTTTGTGGGGGAGTAAGGAGGCTGGGATGGGGTAAGGGATGGGAGGAGAGCGAGAGATGGACAGACCGTAGGTTGGTGGAGGACATGCCAGCAACCCAGGTGTGGGTGAGGCAGAGGTAGAGAGAGAGAGAGAGGGAAAAGACAGCCACCTGGACCATAGGAGTGACACTTGAAAGCCGATGAAGCGGTCGCTGACTGCCCTTCCTACCACCTACTACCTGTGTGTGTGTGTGTTAGAGAGAGAGAGAGAGAGAGAGAGAGAGAGAGAGAGAGAGAGAGAGAGAGAGAGAGAGAGAGAGAGAGAGAGAGAGTAAACCAAACAGGGAGGGGGTGATAGAGAACACATCGATGAGGAGGGGGAGGGAAGGGTTAAAGGAAGCTAAGGTGTCATATGAAGGGGAGAGGAGTGAAGGGATGGGGGAGGGGGAGCGGAGGAGGCTGGAGAGGGGGTGCAGAGGGGTAGGGGACGAGGCGGGAAGGGAAAGGGGGGGGGGGTTTACGTCCTAGTTACCAATGCTTAAAGTGCACATTTCCGCTCTATTGTCTTCCGTCCTGGATGGTTGCAGTAGCATTTTCTATATCGGCGGGCGTGTGGGCGGCTCTCGAGATCGCCGACGATCCAGGCGAGCGAGCGATCACTCCCCGCCACCCCTCCCTCACTCCTCCCCACCCGCCGCTCATTACGGGCGCCGCCAACCGCTCACTTAACTATGGGAACGGTGTTAGGGAAGGAAACCAGACGAGTAATCTCGGGGTCTCTACCCAACGGCACGACCCGTTCAGACCCCCCCAACAACTATACCGCCATTCTCGTCATCCACGTCATCAAAGACACACACACTGCCAATTACCAAGCCAGGGAAAAGAACGGCCACCAAAACCAACCACTTCATACAAGCCACACTCTCGTGTGTGTGTGTGTGAACTACCACAAGGCATTTTTCCACCGCAACCGCCACTAAACCACCTCCGCCTACCTCAGGGCAACCGAAGCGGCAACCGTATGCCTTCCCGACACCGCTATATCAACCATTGTGGTGACCCGTACACACCACGGTCGCTAAACCACCCAACCATACATCTCATCTACGTCATAAGCTAACACCCCCACCTTCACTCAAGGCACTGGCTCACACCACCTCAGCAATTCAACTTGACAAGAACTCTGCCTGGTAACCTACCATGGAACGGGCTCCTCCAGCATCACCAACCACTATCGCGAGCCATCACCAACGACAACAAAAACCAGACACACCATCTCCCTCCCTCACCCACCTCCTCCCCTCGCCACCATCAGCACACTTCATCGCCACCAACTCCGACAGCCGGACATTGTTCACAGACCCAACTGTTCACCAACACCTTTCAGCAAATTGAACAGAATTCCAGCATGTCCGGCCATGTCAGCTAACCAGGTTTGGCCGCCATTCATACTTGGATGGAAATTGAATGGACTAGGCTTTTGTGTAATAGGCCAGGTGGCTCGCTCCTACCTGGCCAGCTGATCCGGTCGCCCGTCCTCTACAAAACAACGTCTCGTCGTCGCACGGAAATTGGGTCGTCCGGTAAATGTTGGCCGGGGAGTTAAGGTCTGTACGACACAGAGTATTGACAGGACGTACGCAAACTACACACACACACACACACACACACACACACACACACACATTAATAAGGGATGAGCCCCCATAAGTGTACAACTCCCTACATGTAGAATAAACAGATAATTCCAAATACTATACAAAAACACGAACAATAAAAACTAAGTTCACGCCCAAGTGGGATACTTCCCTCACCTTAACGATGAGCCAACGATAAAACAGACAGGCAAACAGACAGAACGACTAGACTCCCATCAAAACAGTCTACAGTCCTGAAGATGAGACTGGTAAAACAGTCCATCACACTAAAAGGAAGGTATCTAACCATGAAGAGTGTGGTGGGACTGGAAACCAAACCTAGTCCTCTGACGCGACCATGTCCATGTTGAGACACTGGTTGACAGCCAACCAACCGACCAACCAACCTCACCCCGTCCTCAACCCTAACCCACCCTCGACCCCCTTCCTTGTATGTCGTAATCACCCAACCCCCACCTTCACGCCACGAGCAAATATCTGGACGCTGGGGCACGCGGGATCGCAAGTCGCCCTCGTCATTACGAACATTATGTCAGAACTAAGAACTCCCACACGAGGGGGACCCTGACATGCGAAGACAAAATAGAAACTCATCGACAGACAAAAGAAGACAAACCACATGCATCACCGCAGGCAAACATTCGCACTCGTGCAAAGACAACAATAACAACAACACAAAAACTCGACCGCCTTCTCTCCCTCCCCTCTCACAAGCCCTCACCCTTACTTGGTTCCTCCCTCCCTCCTTCCCTGCCCTGCTGGAGGACGATCGCTTAACATGATGCAGACGTAAAGAAAAGTCGTCGAGGGAAGCCCCAAAATGACTCTCCATGAAATGAAACCAACGAGCCAAGTTTGCGCCCGCACCTTAAGCCTCGTGTCAAAGTAATTCGCCCTTTTTTATTATCATTCTTCCAGATGAGCGCTACAATACTCCCAGGGAAATTACCCTTAACGCCAGCCTCTCTCATCTGCCTTCCCACCCCCCCACACACACACATCCTCCTGTGACCCATCCCTTCGGCGAGGTAACCATACCACCCCACTATCCTCCCCCGGCGAGTTGATTAAGCACCCCACTATCCTCCCCAAGTTAAACGGCGTCTACACCGCTTAGAGTTGGTGTAGCTGGGACGACACTCCGCTGGCATGTATGACCTCCACGGGGCCACTACATTGGCCGGTATGTGACATTGAGGCCCACCTCCCTCCCCAGCCCCTCTTGAGTGGATGTGACCTCCTGGGGGCACGGTGGTGCGACCCCTGGGTACCATGACCTTTATTAAGGTTCGGTGGGGTCAAAAGGGGCCCAAAAGCCGTCGTACTCGAGGATCGCGAAGCATCGTGCTCACGGATCGTAACGTCGCGCCGCCCTCCAAGGACTGACCTAATCCCGTAACTTACAGTTATTCCCCCAAAAAATTTTCTTCAAATTTCATCCTTAACTATTTACCCTGAAGGCGTAGCAGCACAGCGGCTGTGTCGTACAGCAGCCGGGCTAGTGGGCTCTTCAGAGCGAAGACGTACAGGGAGGGGCATTAGGTTGTGTGTGTTCCAGGCACCTCGGCCATGCACAGCACCCGACCTCATCTCCGTCCCGGTGCACCGAGGGCGGGCTTTCGACGTGCAGAACGGCCGTCTGGGGGTTTCGGTTCCCGGCGCGCGGGCGCGCGGGTTGCACGTGCAAGACGCGGCGGAACGCGTGGGCCTCCTTGGATGCATGACAGGGCGATTCTCCCGATCGGGGATCCACGCAACTGACAGACTGGCGGCCGATCGCTCCCGTCACCCGAAAACTGTCCGTTCTGGTTGTGGCAATGAGGGGCCGCCGCCGCCGCCGCTCGCTCACTGCCACAACCCCTACAGGAAAAGAAAAAAAAAAATATCGCCTGCGCGTGTGAGATGCTGATCCCTCTGACCAGACGAGATTAGGATCTGTATAGCCACTTCCACGTAGCCAGGCCCAGGGAAAAAAGGGCCCGAGATAACGGTGCAAAATCCCTAGGGGAGCGTGGGGCCCCTCTGAAGGAAAACCCGGAAGAGTTGAGATGAAATTTAGAACAAAAAATGATAAAAAATAACTGATCAAATTGCAGGAAATATAAGACAATCGTCAAAATTTCACAATATTGATAATCTGTTGCCGTCTTTCCAGTTAGGTGGTGTCACCCGACCTCCCTCTACAAGGGGCACGCAATTAGCCAACCCTCTCCCATAGCCCGCGTCCGCTCTCGCCGCCGGCCCTGCAACGCAGCAAGGTGGACATAGGAGGAACCGACTGACGGAGGACTGGTCGATTCGACGAAGCCTCGCTGGATGGTCAGCTCGAAGCGCTGACACCCTGTCTGAGGATCTCCAGAATCACGAGAGTCAAAATGAACAGCAGCGTCTTTTATAACACGGTGCTATTCCAGTACTGGAATAGCACCGTGACCAGTGACCATACAACAATCGAAGCGCAGCTTATATAAATACAACCGACTGATTAAACCCACAACCTCGCGAGGCACTACAAGCGCCCCCCATACCCCCCGCTACAGCTCACCACAGGTGACAATAAACACGTCGATATGGGCAAACCACACCCCCCAACCCCCCCACAAACAACTTCACAACTCCAGCAACCACGACGGTCGGAACGAGAAACCAAGAGGTGAACCATGCAACAAAGATCCTCGACTTAACTACGACCACTAAAACCACGAACCCAAACAACGCCAACCACTGCAACAACAGCTCCGCCCCGCACCCCTTTCCTCCCTCATCCCTCACTTCCATCACTGCTCGACTCCTGAACACCACTGCAACTCCATCAACCACAGCCACAGTCAATCCATATAATACGCACGGAGCCATTCGGGACTCTAACTGCATTTAGCCACGCAAATTGCACGTAGCCACCACAACACACCCTCCCCCCCACCCCTTACCCTACCCTCACCAGCCCAACCTCCCCCCAATGCCTTATGAGCAGACTGTCACTCCGTATCGCTGCATGCGGAGCAGACTTTGGCTTCATGATATCTCCGAAGGGCCAATTAAAACCCGACTACGTATTGGGCCGAGGTCGGAGCCGCGCTCATAAATTGAGACGGCAGTCGTGGGATTTAGGGTATTTTACAGCTTTTGCCATGTACATATACCGGCCATGTCCCCGGCTAGGTACGTGCTTGGGCGTCCGTGTGTGTGTGTGTGTGTGTGTGTGTGTGTGTAACGGGGAGAGTTTTACACTCGTGTCGCCTCGTCTTTTAACTTTCCATGTACGTGGCATATATATATATATATATATATATATATATATATATATAAGCCTATGCCAGGTACCCATCTATCGACAAGTTCCAAGAGAAGGACGAACACCTGAGTTGAGTGTGAGCCAACTCTGCCGGGCGCAGAATTCGAGCTCCTGCGTGTGTGCCTGCGTGCAGACGCCCCCCCCCCCCCCTCACGCCCTTGGAAAGATGAGGCACCGCTCCCCTGCACTAGACTCCTTCCACACACCCACTATATCAGACGGAATAATCCCCACAAGTCTGGCCTGAACCTCTCCCCACAGGTCGAGGAGAAAAGAAGGTGTCATTCGAACGGACGGACAGACATAAGCCCGCCTCTGGCATCTTCCTCCTCCTCCACCTCCTCCTTTTCGTCTTCTTCTACGACCCCTCCACACCTCAGGAGCACCATATCCTCTGGTAAACCTCGCCTTTGTGAGAGAAGAGACGTCCAAAAGCCAAGGAAAAAAGAAAAAAGAAAAAAGAAAAAGGCAGCCTATAAAAAAAATACATAAATGAATAATTACTTTGCACGAAATAAAAGATTTTATTCTTCGAATGGGCCCTGAAGAGGGAGCACGAAAACGTGTGTGTGTGTGTGTGTGTGTGTGTGTGTGAGGGTGGAATACTACAAAACTAAAGTAAGCCTTGAAAAGAGGGGCTGGGGGGGAGTCATTTCACAAAATCGTCAACATTTACGGGTGGTAACGGCCTGCTCGATGACCAATTGCCTGAAGTAATCAAGAATAATTAGAAAAATTTAGTTTATGAACGAAAAAAAAAAAATACATAATTCATATACACAACTCTGGAATTCGACGAACTAAACTGAACTTGCAGTAGATACCGTTTGCAATATCGCTCGAGCCTGGTTTTATAATCGGCTAAAAACCTTCGACTTTAATGCAAGATATTTTCCAAAAGATCCTACAATATTATCTAATATTCATGATTAATTGAAGTCACTGGATCCTGCCAGCAGTCTTGTCTGCCACCAACCCTGATATACTTCCGTCATGCCCTCGGAATATATATATATATATACACTTTCGCTTCAATAATGTAATTATTCTTCTAAATTTCAAAATCTACATTCGCTTAAATAATTTGAATCATTTCTCCGTTTCTGATTCCGTCAACCGAGAATATCAAATTACGGTAAATTTCACAGATCTTGAAACGAATCGTTGAGTGCAGACTTGAATATCATCCAAATACTGAAAGCCTCCGTGCGAACGAGTCGGCGGAAGATCTACGTAGTGTTACCACCCATTTGCCAGTCGCCACACAGGCAAAACAGGATATTCCCTTAATACTGGAGCGTCCACTCCCTCAACATCTGTGGTGCTTTCCCAAAGAAGTGGGGCAAAGTTCACCATTTCTGGATCTTGAGAGAATTAACTTCTGGCTCAGGCCTGCCATATTTCCGACTGTGAGGCACAGATATATATACCTGAGAGACATGGGAGCGATGATTAACAAAAAGAAAACGTAAAACAGGTTGATGTCTGTTCCCCTTGAGGGGGTGTATAAGCTGTGGCGTGGCCCCCCTGGAGAATGACAGCTCTGACTTGGTTCGCTAGTGAAGGAGAACTCTGCCTCTGGTTCTACCAGCGGACGACAGCGAACTCGTTCCAAAGACCACCAGCAATTATGACCAAACACCACCACACTACCACACTACCCCGCTACCACCACAAACTCGACAAAACCAAAAAAAAAACACCACCTGTACTCAGCCCCATTAAAGGATGAGGGGGGTGGGTTGGTTGGTCATTAATCCCATAACCATTACACAAAACACATTAATAATTCCCCATTTAGGGCTAAGCTAGGGGGGAAGAAAGGGGGGGAAAGGAGTAGGAAGGAGGATGTACCAGGGGAAATGCTGGTCGTAAAGAAAATTCATAAGCATCATATTAAAGTATAATAAATCAGAGAGTAAATCAAGACTGCCTTTGTGGAGGGAACATAAAGATACATATAATTAGTACCTGCTAGGGAACTAACCCATTCCCCCACACTCTGTACCCCCACCATCTTCCCCAAGGGGAACACCCTCCACACCTTCCCCCCTCCGTAGCTATGGGGATTTGGACACGGCCATTGGCCGCAACTAAGGATATTTCTGAACGCCGTCACTCCTCGCAAAGGGAAACGGTAAGGGATGTATAGGACGTCTGTAAAACACCTGCCACACATGATAACAGGCAACAGAGTCGAGGGAACGAGAGAAAACGAGTGAATTCGACAAATGCAAATTGCGTAAAAGAAGGTGCTGACCAGATTGTGGTCGTCATATGTATCAAATCAAACAGAAGTGGCAGATACGCAGAATAATTACAATCTTACAAATGCGGGCAGAGTATGTTGGTAAAGGCCCATCCATTGTTGTCAATCATGAACGAAGAAATATTGAAGAAAAAAAAATACCATAGGAAACTCGACAACTTGGGGAGCGAGGAATACAGACGAGCACTGCGGGTGTAGGTGGGTACAACAGAACCAATATTGAGTGACCAGGTATGTTCCTCCTCCTCCCCCTAACCCCTGGCCGCGTGCTATCACAGTTTTCAGGGCAGTAGTGGCCGCCCCTTTAATCACGGCAGACCGTTTCAAATCAGGGTTCCTCTCTTGTTTACGCTCCGCCTGGGGAAATGGGTACAGCTCTCCGTGTGCGTCTCCCAAGACGAAGACCCACCCGGGGATTATGACCCCGACACGGGGGGCTGCCACTGGCAAGACTTGCATTGTAGTACAGCACCTGTACATTGGGCAAGGGGAGGAGAGGGTGGCTGGGGTGAATAATGACAGACAGCACTGTTGGGTAACTGGTGGAACAGCAGGTATTAGGAGGACCCCTGTCGTCATGTCCAGTGGAACATAATAACTTCCACCTCCTCAGCCTTGAAGAGCTAAAAACGTATCGTATGATGAACAAAAACCTTGATTCCCACGTCGTACGTAATGTATGACGAAAGACAGCAAAACGAGGATTAACAACGGAGGGAAAGCCATGGCCTGGCCTGTCTGGGCTACTCCCTAGCCACGCCAGTTAACCTCCCGCTCGCCTGCGGGTTGCAGCCGCAAGACCACCTCACTAATCAGAGTCATACCTCTCAGGTTAGTCCCTGAAGGGTATCGGTTCGAATCCCACGCTTCACGGGTGATCCCACATAACCTTCAGAGGTTTGTGGGTCACCTGACGCCAGGATCGAGTTACTTCCCAAAGCTTGGCCGACAACCATGTTCGCGTCTGGTGCTACAAGCGCCAAACTTAATTCTTGCGATTTGCAACGTCCTTATCAACGTGACTTTCACACGTGGCTATGAACGGACAATCAGCTGTGACCAGATAAATTCGGGATTTTCTTTTTCTGTACGATACGTTTACGGTCTGGCCCCCAGCAGGCACGTCCTCGTCAGGTCACTGGGACCAGGTGCAAAAAAAAAGAAAGGGATGGATGGGATCCGCCAACGAAAGATATTCAACTATAAAAGCAAGTCGTCCCTCTGGTCATCACTACACACGAGCATTTTCCTTCAACGCGACGGTGCATCACATGGGTGTTCGTGACCCCAACTGTTTCTGGTGTGTGCAGTGAGCGGCCATAATCGGGATGAAATTCCACCCACAGGAGGGAAGGAGAGGCGTTCATGTCACTGGCCAGTACCTTACTGTGGGGGGGATTTCAATCCCTCGTCCACGCTGTATATGGTCCTGGAACACGACGGTGCGTCGTTCGAACGCGGCGGTGCGAGCCTTGAACACGATGGTGAGACCCCAGGACACGGCGACACTACCCTGGAAAACGGTGGTACGACCCCTGAACACAGTGGTACGACCCTTGAACACGGTGGTACGACCCTGGAACACGTCGATACGACCCTTGAACACGGTGGTTCGACCCTTGAACACGGTGGTACGACCCTTTACAGCATGATCGCAAGACCTATGGGTTTAGAGGAAGTGATTTTGACCTGACCCACTCAAAGGATTAGGTCACAGAGCTCCGCCATCTTACCCAAGGGTCGTATCGTCGTGGTCAAGGGGCGAACAGGTCATACCGTCTATCAGGTCGGCCCCATATGGCAGGCCAGAGGCCCTTAACGTGTCCCTACTGTATGTAGATACTCGTACATAGATGGTGACTGGCCCATGGCGACCTGAACCAGGGGTCGTGGATCAGCTGACACGGCCCTGAATCAGCTGAAACGAACGTGAATCAGCTGATACGGAGGTGTATGAGCCAATCATGTGACCCCATCACACACACACACACACACACACACACACACACACACACACACACACACCGCCGCCGGGGGATCCCTCTTCCTCCCTCGCATGACGTCACACCGCACACAATAAAACATTCATCCTCCTGACATTTACAACGCAAACCTCGAACGCAGCGTGACGTCATACGACCTCGATTAACACACCTACCACCCACATACCCCCCCAACCTTCTTCTTACGACCCCACGTCGAGCCAAGAGGTCGCCACACGCGGCGTCGCACACGTCGACGTCCCACGGAGTAAACCTACCGGACGCCGAAGCGGAGGCTGTCGTCGTAGCGACGGCGACGCAGGAGGAGGAGGAGGAGGAGGAGGAGGAGACAGACCCCCGAGTCTTGGTGGGTCCATCAATGACCCTAATAACTGGGCAATTAACTTCCGAAATTACCGTGGCACATATATCCCCGCATGGCCAAACTGCTGTGTGCCGGCTTAATTAATCAAGGGGAGGGTGATGGAAACGTCGCATGCGGACGCCGCACCCGCCAAAGAAGACACACCGGGAGAGAGAGAGAGAGAGAGAGAGAGAGAGAGAGAGAGAGAGAGAGAGAGAGAGAGAGAGAGAGAGAGAGAGAGAGTCATGTGAGGGGTGGTCATAAAATAAATTTAGGTTGAGTTATAACCTGATGGAGATCCCGGCGGCGTTATTTTCTCATTGATAGGGCGAGCGGTTAGGGTGATCATTGTCTCTCCCCGGGGATTTATCGATTGAGGAGGAGGAGAAGGAGGAAGAAGAAGAAGAAGAAGAAGAAGAAGAAGAAGAAGAAGAAGAAGAAGAGGAGGAGGAGGTGGAGGAGGAGGAGGAGGAGGAGGAGGAGGAGGAGGAGGAGGAGGAGGAGGAGGAGGAGGAGGAGGAGGAAGAAGAAGAAGAAGAAGAAGAAGAAGAAGAAGAAGAAGAAGAAGAGGAAGAAGAAGAAGAACAAGAAGAAGAAGAAGAAGAGGAAGAGGAAGAAGAAGAAGAAGAGGAGGAGGAGGAGGAGGAGGAGGAGGAGGAGGAGGATAGAGTAAAAACAGAAGGAGCGAGAGTAAGGAAAAGCCTGTGTGGAGAGGTAGCGCGTGGGTACCACCTGGCGACCACAGCAAATTAAAAAGGGACAGGAGGAGGGTTATAGGCAGGTGGGGAGAAGTGTGCGGGTAAGGAGGGAATGGTCACAGGAAGATAAAGAGAGAGGGGGAGGGGGGAAACTAAGGTAAGGAGGATGGATGGGAGTGAGGTAAAATCGATGAGGCATAGGGTAATGGAGATGGATGAGAGTAATGATGATGGAGGGAAAATAAGCCAGAGAGAGTAGAAGGACGAAGGCAGCCATGAGGAGAAAGACTGAGAATGAGGAAGAAGGATGAAGAGGGAAGACCCCAGAGAGAGAGAACGACTCGAAGAAGGAAGGGAGAAAGTTGAGAGAAAAAAACAGAGAAGAGAAAGGAAAAGAAAGTATTGGGTTAAGTCCACGTGGGGGAGACGGTGTGGGGGAGGAGGGAGAGGGGGGAGGAGGGGACACGGACGCTCCAAGAAAAGTTGCGTCCAGCTGAGAATGATCAATGGTCAACACTCGATGGTGGGAAGGCACGCCATGCATCACCACCACGACCACACCACCACCTGCATGCAGCAGCAGCAGCAGCCGCTAACGCTCGGGACATCGTGTCTGATGACACGAATTCGCGCGTCGGTCGGTCCCTCCCACCCTCACCCGGACGGCCTGAAACCCCTCCACCTTCCCCTCAGACAGTGGTGTCCAACACACCCGCACTCAAAACCGGCGATCGTAATATCATCTAGTATGCTTCGAGGCCATTTAAAAAAACGCTGACGTAATGAATCACCAACGAAGAACTTAAAAAAAAAAAAAAAAAAATAAGTCCCTCGAGTTAAGCCTCTTTAAGTTACGTCCTCTCGAGCCAACATGACCCAAAATACGACCTCGACGCAAATGAACCTGATGGGGTTTGAAGATTCTTACACTGACCAGATGGAAACTTACTTCCCCGGCAGCCACGGGCCATCAGTGTCCAGGACCGACTCATAATCAAACACACCCTCTCTACCGAGGCACGACGGTATGATCCTCGAGCGCGACAGTACGTAACCCTTGAAGTATGACCTGGTGATCTTTCGCTTCAATCCTTAAGTTGTTGGGTTTGAAGGCCTTCCCTTTTCCCCCCCCCCCAACCAAGTTAATGTGAAGTTAATGTCCGAATTAAATTAATTCCGGTTATTACCAAACCTACACGAAGGATTGCAACTTACGTGAGAGTTATATGAACATTATACCGTGTTTCCTGCGGGATTCGAACTCGCGACATCCTTGAGACACAAGTTACGTGCTCCATCACCACCCTAACAAGGTAGCGCCTGGCGCATTATTAACACCAGGACGGTCGCCGCCATCGACCATACGTGCCACGTCCGTATCGGACTGGTGGTGTCGCCTGTCTCGCCTCACGCTTCGGCACTGGCTGCTTCACGCCCGCTCAGCGCGTCAAAAATCATCCTGGTCGGTAGAATACCCAGTCGACTTACGTCCGCTGCCAGTACCAGGTCGACTTACGTCCGCTGCCAGTACCAGGTCGACTTACGTCCGCTGCCAGTACCAGGTCGACTTACGTCCGCTGCCAGTACCAGGTCGACTTACGTCCGCTGCCAGCACCAGGTCGACTTACGTCCGCTGCCAGCACCAGGTCGACTTACGTCTACTGCTAGAATACCGGCAATAAGCACTATCTACGGTCCAGCACGACAGACAACAACATCTTGGTATGAAACCTCCTCTCTTGGCCAACGTTGTCACCCCGTTAAACGTTTTCTATGGTGTCCAAAATCCTGGCCTCGTGAGACACGAACCACGGTGACCTAAAATACTGAAAATAAATTAAATGTCGGCTGCAGTGGGGATCTCACGCGAGGTTTTTTAGAAGTTCGGTTTATTTTCGTCCCTTTTTTTCTTTAATTCACACGATTACGTTAGATCTAAATTTTCCTAAGGCTTACACCAATTCTACAACACAACTGCGTTACTTAAGTACCACTGAGAAGAATACAACTTGCGTTCTCCCATCAAAACACTACTCCACCACTGGAGAACAAGACCGCTATGCAACACTAGACGACCACTGCAGAACAAGACCGCTATGCAACACTAGACGACCACTGCAAAACAAGACCGCTATGCAACACTACGCGACCACTGAACAAAACCGCTATGCAACACTCCTTCCGATGCGAAGCTACGCCAGTAATAATTCACCGACATATATATATATATATATATATATATATATATATATATATATATATATATATATATATATATATATATATATATATATATATTCCACCCTGTAAGACGATAAAAAAAACTTAAAGTTTAATCGTTAGTCTTAAGTTCTGACGACATACACTCAACGCAGGTTATAAAAACGTCGCGTGAGAAAAAAAAAATGTGAGAAATATACTCAGAAGTGTTCACCGAAAACTGAGTGAGGAGAGAAGATAAGATCCACCGGTCGAGAGGCATTTAAGGGGGGTGTTAAGAACCCACTGACATCTTATCTAACAAGTTGTAACCCTTATCTAGGGCATGGGGATGTCTGGCCTGACTTCAAAGCCCCTAGGGCTTTCCATCCCTAGGAAAACACTATTAAGATGTGTATATTGATGGATTGCTCTCAACTCCTAGAGAAACACCTCAATACTCCAGGAGTAAACTACTGAAGGTGTACCTTGTTCGTGTGGTCCTTAAGAGACCCCTTGAGCACGACAGTGGCTACGAATCTTCAAGTATGATGGCCTTGAACTTCGACCTGACCCTCTGAAGGTACAGGACGACAACGCTCACACCACCATTATCATACCCAAGGGTCGTGCCGTCGTCGTGCTCGAGGGGGAGAGGAGGAACCTCTTGACGATGGTTTGAGGAGTTCGAAAATCCATTTCCCTACGATCCATTTCGCTCATGTAGTCGCAACACTGTAGTCCATCCATTAAATAGAACGTAAGACTGTCCCGCGCGCGATGTAAACCACTTAAAAAAAAAAAAACACTGCTTTGAACGCAAAAAAAAAACTTTCGCAAGTCGGTGCATCCTGCACGCAGTACACACCCTATGCCGACCAAGGGGTGACTGGCTGGCAGTGGTGCTGGCGAGGGAGAGTAGGAGGATCAGAGGAGGGAAGGTCTGGGGATGGGTGGAAGGTATTGGTCAAACTGCTCGTCTCTTTCCGCAACCACAGGTTCGACCCCGCTACAAACCCCTACCGACACGGTATAAAACTCAAGCATTCCACCATTTCCAATTCGCAGACGCTTAGGTAGCAATACCTACACCCATGTCACACCTCAAATATCATGGACAGATAATAAATCGACAGAAACACCCGCGAAAACTGTGTAAACAGGTGACGAGACCCACCACATCACAGTTAAAGTCCAGGCAGCGACGCCAACGCGTGCAGCGTCGTTTTCACACACACCCCCGTGTTGCAGTCATCACGCACGCACGTGCACAGCAGAGGGTCTGATAGAAGGTGATTAATCACGTAAACTAACCTAAAAAAAAAATTATCATGATGGTTCCTTCCGTGCCACGCTGGACAGTCGAGCCGCTCCTCACAGCGTCTGCAAACCCTCCCTCACTCCTCTCTGCTGGAGTTGGTAACGCTGCGGCAACTACAGCACCTCCTCAACAGTAATTTCCATTTACTTTCGCTTCGTCCTTCGCTTATTCTCTATATTCCTCGTTCCTTCTTCGCGAACCTACCTCTTGTCTTCAACTCTCTCTCTCTCTCTCTCTCTCTCTCTCTCTCTCTCTCTCTCTCTCTCTCTCTCTCTCTCTCTCTCTCTCTCTCCCCTATCCTCTCCGTACCACCGAAAAGTAATCCCGTAATTATGTCTCCATCGAAGACTTCTCGAAATATATTTACGTCTGAGTGAACAACCTCCGCCATCCTGAAAATCTCCACCCCCACCCAACTACCTCCATCCCACCACCTCTCTCTCTCTCTCTCTCTCTCTCTCTCTCTCTCTCTCTCTCTCTCTCTCTCTCTCTCTCTCTCTCTCTCTCTCAACCTCCACCTGACCTGACCCCTCCCCCCCATCCGCTAGTCCCCCTTTCGATTAATGAGAGTAATTACTTACGGCTACTTACGACGAACTCTTGCTCTGAGAGAGAGAGAGAGAGAGAGAGAGAGAGAGAGAGAGAGAGAGAGAGAGAGAGAGAGAGAGAGAGAGACAAGGCTTTACCCCACACAATCATACCATCAATTTACGCTGGTTTCGGAGGCCCTTCTACTGACAGTCCCGCCCACACACACGCCTGGCCGGCGCACCTCCCTCCCTCCCTCCCGTGTGTACATCTCTCCCGTGTGCGCACACACACACACACACACCTCCCCCCGCCCATGTCCACCGGGAAGACAAGATATAATGGCCCGTCAACGCCAGGCAGGGACTGAGGGTTCTAACGACACCATAAAAGCCACAACCAAGGAGACACCACACCACACCACACTACACCACCACACACCACACCTCCACCACGGCTGGCAACACTCCCATAGCAGATCGGCAACTCACACTTCAGCTCGCCAAATCTCACACCAGATCACCGCGTAAACAGATCAAATCACCTGAATATACAACGGTAATGACAACGGACAGGTACAGGTAGGGGGCGCGCGCGGGGGGTGTAGGAACGGTACATGATTACGACGGAGGGGAACGGTACGAAGCGAAAGGGAACGAATTTGACGTACCATGGAGACATGGCGGTACGGGGAACGTATGGAATGAAATAATAGACAACACATGGACAAGGGGGTTCGATTTACAAGAGTACAGTAGCGTACGATTCACAAGGGGGGGGGGGGGTTACATGGACGTAAATATTTACAGGTACAACAACGTGCGACTCATTCACACACGTGTAGGGAACGCGCGATTTACACGAGTGCGTTAAATGAGGACAAGAGCATTGTCTGTACATGACATGGCATGGGTCCGTACTTTCAAACCGTACAGGGAAAAGTGACCCATCTCCTTTTTTAGCAGATTCCTAAGACTTAAACTGGATATACATAATTTCAATTCCATTTTTTTTTTCACTGGTGCGGGGGGGAGGGAGATGGGTTTATTTGAGTTGAATTTTGAATACGATGGGATTTTTTCCGACGGGCTAGGGGAGGGAGGGAGGGAGGGAGGGAGGGAGGGAGGGAGGGAGGGAGGGAGAGAGAGAGAGAGAGAGAGAGAGAGAGAGAGAGAGAGAGAGACTCAAGTGTGTTGACCCATTCCATGGTCTCTGCTCTTCCATTCGTATTCCAACGCACTCTAAACCCGCTCAACACACTCCCGCACTCATTTTCTTGCACCACCCCCTGCTCATCAAACTCACGCACTTATTCTAACACTCCCTCCTCACCCCCGCACACGCTAACTTTTTCTTCAAATGAGTGCCATCTACTCTGCCGACATTCCTACACCCACCTCACTCACTCTAACACCAACACACCCTACCCTACAAACACACACACACACACACACACACACACACACACACCAGGAGCCTCACAAACTCCCAGTCGCAACAGATTTACCCCCCTCCCCCCCTTCAACCCTCCCTCCCTTCCACCGCCTCACGAGGACAAGAAAAGAAATATGACAACTTTCATAATCAGAAAGTTGGTGGGCAGGAAAATGAAGGGAAAAAAAAACAAAAAAAAACATCGCTGATGAAGAAGCAATCCCTCATTTCGTATTCAAATTGTGAAAAGATAAGACGTGGATGAAGTGGGATATATGAGAGAGAGAGAGAGAGAGAGAGAGAGAGAGAGAGAGAGAGAGAGAGAGAGAGAGAGAGAGAGAGAGAGAGAGAGAGAGAGAGACGTAGAAAAGTTCCCGAAAATTGCGGTTTGAACAAGGAAGGGAAAAGTGTGTGGTGGGGGGACACGAGGCTGTATCTTGATTTGTTATCTCCCTCGGCTGGAGGGGTGGAATCCCGTTATAGGGGTGGTGGCGGGTGTGGGACGGAGGACGGAGGAGGGAGGAAGGAAAGGAGGAAGGAAGGAAGGAGGAGGAGGAGGAGGAGGAGGAGGAGGAGGAGGAGGATCTAGTTGCTTTTTTTTTTGGGGGGGGGGGGATATGGGGTTATCCTTCAACCCTCCTACCACAATCCTCCTACACCACCACCACCACCATCACCACCACCACCACACTCGCCTTCTCTTATCTGGACACGGGGTATGGGTGGAAGGGCAAGGTGGGGGGGGGGAGGGGGCTGAGTAATGCTACATACGGATATACGGACCGGCAATCAAAAATGACGTCATGAACCATTAAGGATGATTAAAGGTGACGAGACAATAAAAGACACTAAGACCCAGCAGGGCATACGGACACGCTCCTGGCCCTGTGGGACATACGGACACGCTCCTGGCCCTGTGGGACATAGGGACACGATCCTGGCCCTGTAGGACATAGAGACACGCTCCTCGCCCTACAGAACATGGGGACACGCTCCTGGCCCTGTAGGACATAGGGACATGATCCTGGCCCTGTAGGACATAGGGACATGATCCTGGCCCTGTAGGACATAGGGACATGATCCTGGCCCTGTAGGACATGGGGACACACTCCTGGCCCTGTAGGACATAGGGACACGATCCTGGCCCTGTAGGACATAGAGACACGCTCCTCGCCCTACAGAACATGGGGACACACTCCTGGCCCTGTAGGACATAGGGACACGATCCTGGCCCTGTAGGACATTGGGACACGCGGAGGGAAGGAGGACTCGTTCTGTTCGAGGGGTAAACCTACCGCCGGCTAATGCATCGGCGACAGGCTTGTACAGAAATGAGTAATTTCCCGACAACCCCGAAAAAGGGACCATTGATCATCTAGGGCACCCCTGTGGTGTGTGTGTGTGTGTGTGTGTGTGTGTGTGTGTGTGTGTGTGTGTGTGTGTGTGTGTCCTTACATATATACCATATTTTAACCTTATCTGTATACACACATATCCATACCCCAGTTTAAGCTAGGTACTCAATTCACTGACCCACCCCGATAGGGGAAGGATGAACATCTGGGTTGCCTGTGGGTCGGCTTATCCGCCAGGGGATCGAACCCACGCCCGTTAGACTAGTACGTTCGCAACGATAAACCACTACACTACGGAGGCTCATATGTACGCATGTGTAGGTGTGTGTGTGTGTGTGTGCGTTAACAAAACTCGTCATTAAGGTGCGAAAAATTCAAAAATCGAAAAGAACAGCCGCTGGAATGAGGCTACGAAAGTGAAGAGAGTGCGTGTGTGTGTGTGTGTGTGTGTGTGTTGTACGCGCGGAGCCGCGTCTTCCAGGAAACAGCTGATCTCACACAGACAAAACAAACTCGGGAATCATTACAGCCACGACACCAGCTGGGTGGAGGAGGGTCATACAAGCACCGGTGTTAACACAGGTCGCCGGCGCGCATCCTGCAAATGAATTCTTTTTTTTTCTTTTTCTCTTCGTTTCGTTTTGGCTTAAGGATAGAATAATAATAGTTAGCCTTGTGGCATACCTTCCGAGACGACTGGTGTGTATCAGGAAGAACATGGGGAAGACACATGGGGATAACGATGGTGAAGATGAAGACAGTCATGATAAAGGAAGAAGCAGATATAACAACCACACTCATAAAACACTCTCCTCTCTCCGCCCTTCTCCACCCCCATGCAAGAACACCCACTACTACCCTTTCCCTTCCCCCATCATCCCATCCCCCATCCCTCCTTACTTAACAACCACCACCCTCTCTTACCCACCCACCAACCCTTCACTGTCTCTCCCCCACCCCTATCCAACAACTTGTCCCATATCTAGCCCATGCCTCTCTCTCTCTCTCTCTCTCTCTCTCTCTCTCTCTCTCTCTCTCTCTCTCTCTCTCTCTCTCTCTCGATACTCACCTATCCTGTCTCGACCTCTGTATCGAGCTAAGCGTGCCCATAATACTATCACTATGACCCAGCCGTACAAAACGGGATCTTCCGCCGATGTCTGGCATCCCCATACACACACACACACACACACACACACACACACACACCTCCCCCTGGCACCGTAATCACTCCCAGAATCCCTTAACATTACGAACGAACGCAAAAAAAAAAAATAAAAACCACTTGCAGCGTCCGGTCTAAACTGGTGATCTAAGCGTCTATAAAACCCGGCTTAAACAGAGGCTCAGTTGAACACAACATACAAAAAGCAAAAAAAAAAAAAAATGACACCTAGACAGGAATGCAAATGGGTGCTTGGCCGTCGCGCTAATTCAAGTAATACTTTTCATTACAATTTAAATGCCAACACGCGACACCATAAGCGGAGAACTGCAGGCAAAAAATAACTAAAATTACGATAAATGGTAAAAATTAAAACTGAAAAAATATAAAAAAAAGTATCAGAATTTAATGCACTGCCGTGCTTTTAAATATCTTTTTTTTCTTTTTTTTTTTAATAAGTGGGACTATTAGGGGAATGGGCTCAGGAATGAGAAGGGGGGATGTTTGTAGGGTGGGGTAAAGGCTTCGGGGGTGTGTGTGGTGGTGGTGGTGGGAATGGTGAGGAGGAGGAGGAGAAGGAGGAGGGTGACACTCACGCATGCATCACCAACCGAACGTGTATACAAACAACACTGCCACAACGTCGACAGGAAAGCGAGTACCTCACCCCAGACGGATTCGCCAAGCATGATACACAAGCAGTGTTCGCTGGTAATACAGAACTGGCCCGGACGTACCTACTGCCATGTGTGTGTGTGTGTGTCCCTGGATTATACACGGGCATTCGCTCCGTCCCTCCCCGTGTGCGCTCGCGTTCCGGTAAACCCTTAGCGTGAACGACGCAGTAAAATGTACGTCTGGGCCCGAGCACGGAAGGCTGCATGACCGTGGACGGGACTCAGGCACTCGCCTGACGGTAATTCACCATGCACATGACGGGCGCCAGTAACTTTTAAAACCACCACGGGCAAGGCCAGGCATCTCTGCCCACACAAGCAAGCCTCTACACCAACGTGTCGCCCATATCTCGACCCAACAGAAAAAAGACGCAAATACCTCAAATATATATATATATATATATATATATATATATATATATATATATATATATATATATATATATATATATATATATATATATATATATATATTAGTCAGGACGTAAGCGCATCGCCAATAGTGAAGATAAGCATCTCCAAATTAAGTGAACTATCGCCAATATTCGAAGTTTCACAGGGGGGGATCCCTAACTCCATGCTGTCATGAGCCCACAGACAGACCTGCTTTAAATCACCCCATCTCGCGTAATCACATCATCATCATCCACCAACCACATGCCTTGAACATACATCTCGTATCGCATCATCATCCACCCACCAACCGCATGACGAAACTACATCTCGTACCATCGCATCCATCAGTCACACGACTTAAAATACATCTCGCATCGCATCGCATCGCATCATCATCCATCAACCGCATGACTTAGAATACATACATCATAATATTCACCAAAAATCTCAGGTTTGAGAGGGTTGAGTGAAGACCGTCCTGCGTGGACGACGCGTCATTCCGTGCCTAACATTCCAACTTCAAAGAAAGCATCAGATTGCTTGAGGTTCCCTCCCTCCCTCGCCCCCACAGACCGCCCAACCCTATTCACATGAAGACACTGGCATTATCATTTACACAAATGGCGTCATCATTTACACAACTGGGGGGGTCATCATTTACACAACTGGTTTCATCATTCACACAACTGGTGTCATCATTTACATAACTGGTGTCATCATTTACACAACTGGGGGTCATCATTTACACAACTGGGGTCATCATTCACATAACTGGTGTCATCATTTACACAACTGGTGTCATCATTTACACAAGTGGGGGTCATCATTTACATAACTGGGGTCATCATTCACACAACTGGTGTCTTCATTCACACAACTGGCGTCATCATTTACACAACTGGTGTCATCATTTACACAACTGGTGTCATCATTTACCAAATACACAAGAATGGAGATTCCTCAAGATGCATAAACCACGACACTAAAAATTCCTTCAAACGCACGATGACACACACACACACACACACACACACACACACACACACACACTCTCCCCTCCCTCCTCCCGACATTCCTCCAGCACGAGGCCAGACCCGTAACACGACTCGTTAATCCTCCCTAACAAAAAAAGAAAAAAAAAAATTGAAATGATATACAGAAACGACAATAACACTACGATTACCCCATATCTACATCACGCGCCCGGATTATCCTTCGCCCCTCCCTCCTTTCCCTTTCCACCCCCCCCCCCTGTTCCTCTCAGACCCTACAACCACCGCGTAACCCCTTCCCTCTCAAACCCCCTTCCACCAACACCCTCCCAGAGCCAGCCAGCCTCTCTCTCTCTCTCTCTCTCTCTCTCTCTCTCTCTCTCTCTCTCTCTCTCTCTCTCTCTCTCTCTCTCTCTCTCTCACACACACACACACACACACCCCTTTCCCCCCGAAAAAAAACAACTCCCCCCCCACACCTTGTCTTACCTCACCTTCCACGTGGCAATCATGGGCTGTAACTCAACCAAAGCCAAGCGCAAAATGTACTACTTCTATTTCCAAATGCATCGTACGTAACGTGACGGAGCCGCCCCGCTCGTGGATATTAATTCTGGGGGGGGAGTGGGTGATGAAGGGGACACACACATCCCCTTCCTCCACCCACGAACCTTGTAGGAGGAGAGGGGTCGGGGGAAGAAGGGGGAGGAAGGGAGGGAGGAGGTGAGGGAAGGAGGTGTGAGGAAGGCAGTCGTGTCTGATATGCGCTGGTCACTCACTTCCTTATTGGGTCATGTCCATCAGCACTCACAACACCCCAAGCGCATTCCTGTGGGGGGGGGGGGGGCATTTCTTTCCCATACGCCGTTTTCTACGTAGGAATCATTCCTTTTTTTTTTTTCCCCATACGCCGTTTTCTACGTAGGAATCATTCCCTAATTTTTTTGGGTTTTTAACTTTTCTTTCAAGGTCGATTTCTTCTGCGCGTTTCGTCTGAGATTTTTCGAGACGAAAATAAAAGACAAAAAAAAAAAAAAAAACTAGTGCATTTCGTATCTGGTGACAATATATAACGAACGACCAGCACCCACATCACTGTATCCCTAAACAAGAAAATCAGACACCACACAAAAAAAATTCATACTGTATTTACGCATCTGGAAAAAAGAGCCTCACGAATTTCAAGACGTTACAACGAACCGGGTACGACTCCAAGGACTTTGTTTAATGAGACACGAATGAAACAGCGGTTCTGAAGCGCCTTGACGTCTCTCCGATAATCATAGTAATCCATCGGTCCGTCTCTGTCGTAGAGCCTCAGCGCATCAAAGTCGAAAGCAAAAAATTTGATACGTCCCGCAATGAAGAAAAAACAAACAAACAAAAAACTTTTAAACTCTCTCTCTCTCTCTCTCTCTCTCTCTCTCTCTCTCTCTCTCTCTCTCTCTCTCTCGTCCTCCTCCTCTCACACTCTCTCCACCTCAGCCCAAAGGTGCCAAAACCATCAGCCAGTGTTCCTCCCACTGGCCACCACCAGCACCTCCATCCCTCTCTACAGGCTGCCCTGCATGGTACTCCGTCCGCTCCTCCCACCCCCCAACGTTTCCACCCTGTTCATCCCCTCGCTGTCCCACATACAGGGCCCCTTCTTCCCGGGGTCACGTATCCATCCATGCTCACGTGTGCCCAGCTCCTCCTGGTGGTGGGGTGAACACTCGCATCCAAGTCCAGAGAAGGAGGCAGTCTCAGGTATCCAGCTACTGGCGGTGGAGTAATCCCAGTGGTAATCCTACTGGCGGTGGAGTAACCCCAGTGGTAATCCTACTGGCGGTGGAGTAACCCCAGTGGTAATCCTACTGGCGGTGGAGTAACCCCAGTGGTAATCCTACTGGCGGTGGAGTAACCCCAGTGGTAATCCTACTGGCGGTGGAGTAATCCCAGTGGTAATCCTACTGGCGGTGGAGTAACCCCAGTGGTAATCCTACTGGCGGTGGAGTAGCCCCAGTGGTAATCCTACTGGCTGTGCAGTAACCCCAGTGGTAATCCTACTGGCGGTGGAGTAACCCCAGTGGTAATCCTACTGGCGGTGGAGTAACCCCAGTGGTAATCCTACTGGCGGTGGAGTAACCCCAGTGGTAATCCTACTGGCGGTGGAGTAATCCCAGTGGTAATCCTACTGGCGGTGGAGTAACCCCAGTGGTAATCCTACTGGCGGTGGAGTAGCCCCAGTGGTAATCCTACTGGCGGTGGAGTAACCCCAGTGGTAATCCTACTGGCGGTGGAGTAGCCCCAGTGGTAATCCTAGTGGTCTGGTCATCGTAACCTCCCATGCAAACTCAGCGCCACCTACGGCACGCGTAAACAAGCAGGCACTGAGTCAGATGAACGAAGAAATAAATGAATAATAATAAAAAAAAGCCTTCGAATGCTTCATGGTTTAAACATTAACGAAAGAAAAACCCGTATAAAAATCACAAGCGTTCGTGGTGGTACTATAAAAATTACTGAACCTCAGGCAGATGTAAAAGAAAAAAAAAATAAACATGTCTTTAACCCACGCGATGAATAAATAACCTTCTGGAAACGTACGCTGCATTTACGGGTTCAGGAAAGGTGTCGAGTTATGGGAAAGGAATTTTGAGAAGCCCCGAGTCTCTGTGTGGTGTATACGGAAGCCCTTACTCCGACCACCGCGATCCTCCCTCCCTAAAGAACTGGTTACGACAACGTAAGGTGCGACTCTCGTACGAACGAATGGTGTTCGAAACATACGTGTGTGTGTGTGTGTGTGTGTGTGTGTGTGTGTGTGTGTGTGTGTGTGTGTGTGTGTGAGCGCGCGCCGGAGGTGTATAATACCGCAACCATTACGTCTTTTTTTTTTGTTCTATCTTTTGGTTCATGGAGTAATAAGGTATTAGATGAGAGTGAGGTGGGCCGCCGACTGAGGGGCACGGGCTAAGACCCGGCGGAATAAACGGTTATCCACCGCAGTTATTGTATGCAAATGAGGTGTTGTTCTGCTAGCAGAATCAAGTGTGGGAGCTTCTAGTAAGAGCGGTCGGCTGCCTTCGTGGTGGTGGTGGAAGGAGGAGCATGATGGAAGTGGAGAATGCCCGGGCGAGGTTATCATTCTCTGAGAGAGAGAGAGAGAGAGAGAGAGAGAGAGAGAGAGAGAGAGAGAGAGAGAGAGAGAGAGAGAGAGAGAGAGAGAGAGAGAGAGAGATGATGATGTGTGAAAGAAATCTCAGGGGGCTTAAACCCCCGCACACACACACACACACACACACACACACACACACACAGGTCTTTGTTCCTCAAGTATCAGGTCATTAAGATGTAGAGTTCCCAAGTTTTCCTTCAATAGTTTCGATTTTATTCTTTTTCCCTTCTCTTATCCCCCACAACGTTTCGGTCTCCCCCAGGGGGGGGGGGGGGAGAGAAGGGAGGGAGAGGAGGGAAGGAGAGGAGAGGAGGAGGGGAAGGCGTTGTGGCTGGAGGAGGAGGAGGAGGAGGACAGACGTATTTCTCGACGCTGGCTGGTGCTCCTGGGGAGGAGGAGGAGGTAAGGTTCGTTCTGCTGTTTGAACAGACTGTTGCTGCCTTCTTGATCGAGTTACTGTGAAGTGAGGGCGTTACTCAGGCTGTGAAGACGTAACTCAGGCTGTGAAATGAGGAGGATACTTTGGCTGTGAACTCGTCACTCAGGCTGTGAAATGAAGGCGTAACTCAGGCTGTGAAATGAGGAGGATACTTAGGCTGTGAACCCGTAACTCAGGCTGTGAACTCGTAACTCAGGCTGTGAAGCGAGGACGTTACTCCTCGTTATCCGTGAACATCGGGGCTGAGACATTTTCCCCATTTTCTATGTTCTTCGATAAACCATAATCTGATAAGAGATGTCTTCAGCCACACACTGCTCCCTGTTAGGTTTCTCGGTGACCACACTGTTGTCTGGCCACCTCCGAGGTGGTAAACCGAAGTCTTGTAAAAGAAAATGGGAAAAAAGGGAAAAAAAAAGAAAACGTGTTTCAGACGGTACACTTCCCACACTCTTCATGCAACTTCCAGCGTTCCTTAATTACCCTGTTAGTTCCCGCGGCCGGGCATTCTGTCTTTTACGCGTCAAGACAATTATCAAATTATTGTTTACAAATTGTAGAACAGCAGCACTTCCCAAGTCTCAAGACATATATGGCATTTCCAGAGCCTCAAGAGACTATGGCACCTCCAGAGCCTCAAGAGACTATGGCACCTCCAGAGCCTCAAGAGACTATGGCAACTCCCGAGCCTCAAGAGACTATGGCACTTCTACAGCTGAGGGTGTAATATTCATATGTACCCAGGCCCTGTTGCTGGCCTAATACTGGCATGTGTCCGGGTTATGCTAATGATGCACTGTTTTATACGTATCCGGGCTCCTGTTGAAGGAATATTCACATGAGTAATCCGGCCCTTCTCGTGGAATATTCACACACGTATCCGGGCCCTTCTCTTGGAATATTCACACACGTATCCGGGGCCCTACTGTCGGAGTATTGACACAGGTATCCGGGCCCTTCGGTTGGAATATTCTCCCATGTGCCCGGGCCCCAGGAGGATCCAGGATGGGGAGTTTCATCACATGTCAACCGGATGGGCGGCAACCCCCTTCCCCCCCCTTCAACAGACCGGTGTTGCCATACGCACGTCCCTGAATTACGTGTCTCGTAACCCACCCGAGTCGCCTGGCAGTACCTGTTGTCACACTCGTGACTGAATGTCCGTGTCCCGGGCGGACGTGGACGTGCGTGTCCCTTCCCCTCTCCCCCCAACCCCTTACGGACTTTCTTACACCCTCCCCTCCTCCCTGGCGTGGAGGTACCTAATCACATCGAGATTTGGAGTTAATTACCACAGGTTTTTTCCCCCTCCGCGGTACGTCTGCAATGGCGGGGTTATTTGGGCTTCAGGTCTACTGACTGCCATGGTCACTGAAGGCCACCAAGGTCAAGCTGTGAACCGACCAAGAGAAAACTGAACTTGGAACACCAACTATGGTAGTTCTAATAACGTACACTCAGACGCTCTCTCTCTCTCTCTCTCTCTCTCTCTCTCTCTCTCTCTCTCTCTCTCTCTCTCTCTCTCTCAGTATGGGCCTTTGCTCAGGTCATGCACGCTCTTGCAGCAATGCACGACGGCCCCTGGGCAAAGTCACGCAACCTCTTACTGCCCACATAGCCCCCTTTGCTAAAGGCCACACCCGCACATGCTCTCAACATGGCCCTTGCTGTGGCCACGAATGCCCTCAAAATACATATACATTCATGGGCCTAGCTGAAGCCATGCACGCTCTTCCTCTACGGCCCTTGCTTTGTCCATACACGCCCTCAATACATGAATAGCCGGCCCTTGCTATACTCCCTCACGTTCTCACTACACACGTCCCTCTCTCCTCTTAAAAGAATTATAGTCAAGACAGAGGCTGGGCGCTTAACACGGAACTGTTGTTTTTACCGTGACCAGAGCCGAGGAGAATGTCAAGAGATCAGTGGCGGAGGAGAATGATCCGGCAGAAGAGTGGTCTCGCCTGAGGTGGTGGGGGGAGCTGTGGTGGTGGTATATGGGGAAGAGCAGAGGGTGTGGGGGGTGTGTGAGAACCTAACAGCCCACCCATCACTAAAACTACTTCCTCTAATATCCCATGTATCATTTCCACTTCTTTCTTGGCTGGGCTTCCTACTTCCTTCTTCCCTCCCTCCCTCCCTGTGCTCCCTCTCGGCTCACAATACCCTATCCTTCCCCCCTTACCTACCCCCACCTCCTTCCCTGTAGCATCTCGTTTCTCAATACCTCCCCCTCCACATTTCCAATCCTCCCTCCATTTCCCTTTCCTACCTCCCACCCAGTCTCCTTCCTTCTCCCTCCCTCGTTCGCTCCCTCCCTCCTGCATCCGGCCAACGGGCGCCCCTCCCTCCCACCAAAGGGCCAGGAAGGGCGTGGCCCCACGCCAAGGTTATGACACCCCCATCTTCATAACCTGCCGACCACCCTCCTAGCCTCCATCCCCACCTCACCTTCCCTCCTCCGCTCCATTTGAAGTGCAGAAGGCATTTACATTACGGCTCAGTACAGGGGGGAGCGGTGTGCCACACCAGGGGAGGAACCACCTGCATCATGAGGGGGCGGAGGGGGAGTCAAAGCTGGAGAGTAACGGTGTGGGACTTTTACTAAGGCCCTACGGAACGATGATGGATGATAACAAGCGATCAAGTCACCACCCGACACGCCCGGCGGCCACAACAGTACGCGTTATGACCACCACCGCTCCGACACCTAGGGAAGGTGGGGGGGAGGGGTGTTACGTAATCCACAACAGCCTAAGATATTAACAAATTCAGGGTGGGGGGGGGGGGAGGGGGTCGCGCCAGAGAGAGAGAGTGAGCGCGCGCGCGCACACACACACAACGAATGTATAAGTAATCCTGAAATAGTCGCCGCGCCCTTGGGTAACACAATACACAACGTGGAACGCAAGGATTCCCGGCAATCGCTCATACCGCACTCCGCGCCACGATCAACAACGGGGACACGGGCGGCGCTGGAGACCCGCCGGGCGCCGGCTCCAGGGCGCGCCCGCTGGTACACACACACACACTGAGCCTCTCACGACGACGATGTGAACGTAATGTTTGAGGGAGTATTCATCGGTCAACCCCGCTTGGGCCCGTCGCCACGGCGTGTCTCCCAAGTGGAGGGCGCACCATTATCCTCCCCCTTCCCCTCACCATTGCCTCTTCCACCACCCTCTTCACTTTATCCTCAAACTTGGGACGTTACGTTCATGTTACACGCCCGCAACAACAGCTACTGAAAGCAGAGAGAGAGAGAGAGAGAGAGAGAGAGAGAGAGAGAGAGAGAGAGAGAGAGAGAGAGAGAGAGAGAGAGTGTGTCTGTATATGTGTGTCTTTGAGCCACTGAGAGAGAAACATGCTGAGCAACCTCCCCCCCCCCAACCTCGTCCGCAGCAGGGCACGTTAGAAGAGTCCACAGGAGCCTCTCCATCCCCCCAACCCCCCGCCAACACGCCCCTCCTCCTCCTCCACCTCAACAACTGCAGCCAACATCCGCTTCATCTCAACGCTCGGATATCAATCTATGATTTGACTCAAATCCCGAGGTCAACACTGGCTCCGGTTGCCAGTGATTATTTATTTGCAAACATTTTCGGCTGCGTTCATCCACCCCCCTCCTTCCCCCCCCCCTTTCCTCCACCCTCGTCAGCTGGTGTGTGGGGGGGGGGGGGTGAGGACATCACCACCGCGTCTTTCCCAACTACAGGGGACGACTGCGTGGACCAATGACTGCCCCCTTCCAAACTACAAAAGAGGCGAGTCGAGGGTGCAAATCAAGCAGTCTCTGGCAACCAGAACAGCTGATTGGCAGAACGAGAACAGCTGATTGGCAGACAACAGCATACGAGACAGCTGATGGAAGGAAAACGGTGGGGAATTACAACCATCTACGCCACATCGGAATGTTGCATGCAAAAGACAATCACGTCCAATATATGAATTGCAACTCAGTCACTCACTCTGGAGAAACAGAACAAACGAAAAAAAAAAACCCAGTTGTTTGAAGGAAACTGGAGCTAATGTTTCCTCCCCCATAATGGATAACCGCCAAACTGTCGCTGAAATAGAAAGGACAGTGTGATTACACAGCCCTGGCCAGGTACTAGTGACGCATGACTTCCCTTACATTTAAAGCCCACGGTCGTATATACTGACCTAAGTCATGGCGCGACTCCCCTTACATTTAAAGCCCACGGTCGTATTTACTGACCTAAGTCATGGTGCGACTCCCCTTACATTTAAAGCCCACGGTCGTATATACTGACCTAAGTCATGGCGCGACTCCCCTTACATTTAAAGCCCACGGTCGTGTATACTGACCTGGGTCATGGTGCGACACTGACCTTAATGTGTCACTTTAAAGGCTTTCCCCCACATACCATCGTGTGGCCTTGACGAGGCAAGGCTCGTCACACCAACCTGCTCCCTCGAGTGGCCTTGAAAACAGTCCACGACCACACGGTGACCTGGTCATCATTACGGTACGCCACGCCCCGTCTTCCCATGGGGCCCCTCACACACACACACACACACACACACACACTACCGTGGGGGGTGGGGGAGTTACGGACCGGGGCAAGATCGTCCCGCGAAAACGAGTTAAGGGGGAGGGGGGACGGGGGAGGGGGAGAGGAAACTTACGAGACGAAACACAGAAGAACTTGAGAGGGAAAACAACAATATGTTTCCACCTTTCGTTGTCTGAGGAGAGAGAGAGAGAGAGAGAGAGAGAGAGAGAGAGAGAGAGAGAGAGAGAGAGAGAGAGAGAGAGAGAGACGTATCAACGTCCAATCCCTCGCGTTCTCAGTGCATGTGTCAACTGTGTTACTGTTTCAAACCCCGACTAAATACCACTACATCACGTAAATGGCGTTTTTAAGTTCACTGCACATTAACGCTGGCTTCATGGGCTGTCTTCTAACCTCCGCAGTTGGGTTCCATCTGACATACTACGTCTCTTCGTTGTATATCAACTGACTTATATTTCTCTCTTGTGTCTCCCCTGATGATGTGATTATTACACGACAGTGCACTTGGGAACTTATCGTGTTTCATTTTCCCCGTGGACTCATATGAATATATATATATATATATATATATATATATATATATATATATATATATATATATATATATAAATATATAAATATATATATATATATATATATATATATATATATATATATATATATATATATGCGCAAGACTCACATGCTCCAGCAACCACGCGCACCAGGACACACGTACACCGTGAGCCACGTAAACCAGGACCCACGTACACTAGGACCCACGTACACCAGGACCCACGTACGCTATGACCCACGTACACCAGGACGTACTATTCACAGAGATTCGTCCTCTTGACAAGGTCCCCGACTCTCCCATGGAACTGGGAAACGAACCGGAGCGGTACGAGAAACGAACCGGAATGGTACGAGAAACGAACCGGAACAGTACGAGAAACGAACCGAAACAGAACAAGGAGAAAAAAAGAAAGAAAAAAGAAAGAGACGTAATCGGGTCTGCGCCCCAACGACAATGACACAGTCCGAAGAATATAAGAAAAAAAACAACTAAAATCCCTCTTCATAACAGGTCATAATAAAGGTCATAATTAAATCCACAACCACTCGGGGAACTAAACCCATGTCCTTCAGTTCGCCACGCAACGTACAATCCATCGCACCGTAAATAAAAAAAAAGAAAAAAAGAAAAAAAAGGAGTTTCGAAGCCTAGCATTATGTGCAACGTCTCATGTGTTGTAGGAATTACGAGACGTTTGTCATAATGTTTCATCAAGAGATAAGGTGGAAAGAATATGAACGAAATAAAAGAAGAAAATACCACGGATATCTTTTAAAAAAGTCGAAGAAAAAGACAAATACTTTAACAAAAGTCGAAAAAGACAAATATTTCAACAAAAGTCGCAAAAAGGCAAATATTTCAGAGTCGAAAAAGACAAATATTTTAACAAAAGTAGAAAAAAGACAATTTAAAAGTCGAAAAAAGACAAATAACTTAACAAAAGTCGACTAAATCACACTAAGCAAAGACGCAATAATTTCCCGTGACAGTTGACGTCAAGAATCACAGTGACGTAATTCATTATAACCAAACACGATCACATATGTCTTCAATCTCCCTCATCATCTGATCCTTTCCTTCGCTCCATATATTCTTTCTTTCACTCCTAATCACTTTCTCCATTCCTGCACCTCTCTCTTCTTGATACCTTCCTATGTAAGGCAAGCCATTTTTCCCAATCACTTCCTTCGTTGTCAATATCCTTTTCCCAATCACTTCCTTCGTTATCAATATCCTTTTCCCAATCACTTCCTTCGTTGTCAATATCCTTTTCCCCAGACCCCATCCTACAATACACAGTTCCCAATCCTCCTCCTCCTCACCCCTAACTCTCTCTCCTTTACACTCAACTTCCTCTCCCTCTTGAGTCTGCCTCTCCTTAATCCTGTTCCTCCTCTCCGCCAATCCTTACCCATCCCATCTCTTCCTTAAGTCTCCCAACTCCCAATCCCTAACCGCCACCAGTCTCACCTGTTCTCAACACCCAACACCACCCTCCCCTTCCTAACCCCATCATAAACTCACTCCCAACTACCCAGTCCTCTCCTCTATTCCACGAAATCCCCTCCCGTCCCACCCTTCATTACCAACCATCCCCTTCCATGTAATCAAACCCCCTTCCTCTATATACAATTTACCTCCCTCCAATCCAACAACTTACCCCTCCCCACTCTTGCACAACGTACTCCCTTCCCCCCCCCTCCCTACTCTCCCATACCCTTCTCCCGTATAAAATTTAACCCATTCCTAATAGAAATCACCCCCTATTACACCCCCACTAACAAAGACATTTACCCCCCCCCCTTCTTCCTCCCATACAACCAACCAACACTTTACCCACTCCAATAACACTTACAGTATCTCCCACATGAACTCAACCCCTTCTCCAACTTAAATTCCCCTCCTTCCTCCCCCCTCAACCCCAACACAAGACACAACCCCCTCCTCCCCTACCTCTGTACCAAAGCTATACCTAATTAAACCATTTTTTTTCTTTTTTTCTGCATCGTTGCCAATTTTCCGCCAGGTCTGCTACACAACTTCAAATTTTGCTAATTTCTCCTTTGACGAAGTTTAGAAAAGTATCAGCTCCTTGCCTCTTTGCCACCCTCAACAGCTCTTCCCTCTGATACAAATTAATCCAATGGTTATCTCCCTTAAAGTAATTAAGCCCAGTGACCATCTTCCTTAAAAAGAATAAATACATATATATGCAAGCTCTTTCACTATCCCCCTAACCCGCTGATTACCTCCCTTAGAATATACCCCATGCATTTTCCCCCTTCGGCAGGTTAGACCACAGACTAACACCCTGAAGTCAGATCTCTCTCTCTCTCTCTCTCTCTCTCTCTCTCTCTCTCTCTCTCTCTCTCTCTCTCTCTCTCTCTCCCTTATGGTAACCTATCTCCTTAATATAGACCTCTCACCCTAAAGGAACCACATCCCCTTACTTCAGACCTCTCTCTGTCTCTCCCTAAAGTAACCCATCCCCTTAATTTAGACCTCTCTCTGTCTCTCCCTAAAGTAACCCATCCCCTTAATCAACTTGCTGAGGCAAACACCCTCACTACACATTACCCCACATCCACAGACCAAAAACCCCTAACATCCCTACGCATCAAACTACAGGTCCCTATACATCCCTACAGCAGAAGCCTGCAGCCCTCCACCCTCTGGGCAAGCCAAAAGCCCTGAAGAACAGAGAGAGGACAGGCCAAACCCATCTCCATCCACGAGCCGTCGCAATCCTATAGGCCAAACGTCTCCTACATCGATCAAGATTGATTCAACATCCTTTCCCATCCGAAAGAAGAGGACAACATCTCTCTCCATCCTACAGAGGGAGCCAGAAGTCCTCCTCCACCTCAGAGGAGCCAAAATCCTCCTCCTCCTCCTTTACAGTCTTGCCAAATCACCTCCGCTAACCTTTCCACTATTGCCACATCTTCCTCATTACGTCATCGTCACCACATCGAAAAACCGTCCACCGTAGCCAAATCTCTCTTCTCCACTGACCTCTTCATCGCTGGCGGGCCGCTTCTCCACCGAAACCCTCCTTAAAAACCGTCACCTGTTCTCCCCCGTCAATCTCTCCATCTCCACCACCTGTTCTCCCCCGTCGATCTCTCCATCTCCACCATCTTCTCCATCGTTTCCGCATCGGCCGCCAACACCTCCGCGGCTGCCATATCTCGCTGTCTGTACAGACGAGCAAGGTATTGGGGGAAGCGGTTGTGCCCACTCCATCGTAGATAATAACATTGGGTGTCAATCTCCTTAAGCCTTGGGTTGGGTGAGGGTGGACGAGGAGGTGGTATGAGGAAGGGGCAGGAAGGGGGTTGGGTTGGGTTGGGTGAGGGTGGACGAGGAGGTGGTATGAGGAAGGGGGCAGGAAGGGGGTTGGGTTGTGGGGAGGGGTGTTGCCGGGCACTGAGGGGAGGGGAGGGATGAAGGGGATTGGGTAAGGGGTAAAGGGGGGCGAGGCGGGATGTGGTTATAATGGGAGAAAGGGGGAGATATGGTGGGGTAGAGGGTTTACAGGTTTACGATTGGGGTTAGGTGGGGTTGTGGCCAAGGTATCACAAGCTGAGAGGAGGCCGAGGAAGGGGGAGGAGGAAGGGGGTTGGTAGGCTGTGGTGGTGAGGGGGGGGGGGGAGGAGGTGAGACTCGGGAACAACGAGGAGGAGGAGGAGGAGGAGGAGGAGGAGGAGGAGGAGGAGGAGGAGGAGCGGTTCCCGGGAGTGGACCAAAATCCTCCACTAACCACACGAAGGACATGTCCAGCGCTCCCTCACACACCTCAACCACCACCACACACGAGAGTCACCATCTCGTCTGCACCAGCCTCACACACATACACACACACACACACACACACACACACACTCGCTCAACACCACAGCCATCCCGCCCTCCGCGTTCACTCGGGGCGCGCTCGAATCTTCCCTCGCCTCCGCCAATTTATATATCAAAAATGACGCTGCACTGAGGCGAAATTACCCTAATTAAAATCTCTTTCCCGTCATTATCGTTAATTACAAAAACTAACGCGGATCTAAGCGGCTAATCTATTTCTTTCTATTTTTTTCTATTTTTTTTTTTTTTGGTTTAAGGGGGAGATGGGAGGAGGGGGGGAGGTAAATTATGGCGAGGGAGTCTCTGACGTCATTACAACATGATGTCCAGAGGAGGTGGCTTCATCCATCCATCGTCGCCAGCTTATGGCTCCTCCATGGCGTGCGACGGAACGACCCCCTAACCACGATTCAAACGACCCCTTGAAAAAAAAAAACACCTATAAAACGACCCTTAAGGAAAAAAAAACACTTAAAAACCACATGGGAGCCGCCCTTAAGAACGAAGGCTTACCCTTTGATCTGACTCCCTTTTAATTTAAAAGGATTAACGGTTTATACCACTATATATATATATATATATATATATATATATATATATATATTCCAATGAGTCCACGGGGAAAATGAAACACGACAAGTTCCCAAGTGCACTTTCGTGTAAGAATCACATCATCAGGGGAGACACAAGAAATATAAGTCAGTTGCTATACATCGAAGAGACGAAGCTAGGACGCCATTTGGTATATATATATATATATATATATATATATATATATATATATATATATATATATATATATATATATATATATATACGGGGGCAAATCCCAAAATCCCGTTTTCTACTTCATCTCTTCATCTGATGGTAAGATCGACATCCCTATCTAAACTCCATATATCTACAGCCTTAGGCCCACGCTGCTGCTGCAGGAGGGCAATAGTAAGGAAAGGCACCTGAGGACATTCTGGCACGTGTGTGGAGGGAGCGTAAGTTCCATTATGGCGAGTCACAGTGCTCCAGGGGAAGGGGATTGGGGAGGGGGGCGCCGGACCGGCCCGGCAGGCGAACTGAATATGTTGACACTCCACAGAATCGCATAGATCAACCCTATCTTCTTCACCATGTGCTCCTGGGGGCGGTCTCTCTCTCTCTCCTCTCTCTCTCTCTCTCTCTCTCTCTCTCTCTCTCTCTCTCTCTCTCTCTCTCTCTCTCTCTCACACACACACACACACACACACACTCTCTCCCCCTCCCAGCCCCCCGACGGATTGAGACTCTGTTAATTGGACGGGCCACAGGTAGACAGAGCGATGCCAAGTGGGCTCTCTCTCTCTCTCTCTCTCTCTCTCTCTCTCTCTCTCTCTCTCTCCCCACACACACACACACAACAGGGTTGAGAATGCGAGAAAACATGCGAAATTCAGATCACCTCCCGAAATCAAGTTACGAATCATTGTGTATGTATGTACTTGAGAGCGGCATCCTTGAAGGGGGCAAACTGGATTTTGAGGACTTGGGATGGATGGTGGGGGGATGAGGATGGGTGGGTAAAGGGGGAGGAGGGAGGGGAGAGGAGGGAGTTGCAGAGGAGGTTGTTGGAGGAGGGCTAACTGGCTGGAAGGGGAGGGCCAGGGAAGAGTGGGAAAAAAGTGGGGGAGGAGGAGTGTAGTGGTCCCGACACCTTGATGCATTTCAGTTTCATCTGTGGATACGAAACTGGGGATAAAAATCTGTAGTTCTACTCTGGCATAGTAGGAGGAACGGAACGGAACGGAACTGGAACGGAACTGGAATGGCTGGAACGGAACGGGAACTTTACGTTGCGCATCTATTCTCTACAAATCACGTAATGAAATGTCTGATTCAAATGCTACAAATTTCGTAAAAAATAAAAAAAAAGATCACAGCATTTAGTCACTTATAAGTTCTTTAATATACACATATCAATTATTGCACTGTTGATATTATTATCGTATACACACACACACACACACACACACACATATACACACACACACACACATATACACACACACACACACACCCACACACATACCCACACACAAACACACATATACACATACGCAGACAAACACACACATACACACACATATACACACACACATACACACACACACACACACACACACACACACACACACATACATATATTACCATATCAATATGTGATCATCATTGCATTACAAGAACAGCTGAAAAAAGAACCACCTAACCTAACCTAACCTAACCTAACCTAACCTAATTGCTTTACTCTCCTGAGTCAAACGACTGTTACGGTGATGGGCCGCCCGCTCGGCGCTGAGGCGGTGTGGGAGAACGAGAACACAACTTAATAACCGGCGAACAGTTGAAGTTCTGAGCCGCGTGCGCTCAACCTGGCACGGTAAAAGATCCTCCATTGCCTTCTGAACTTCGCTGAAAAATATCTAATTAGAGAGCGACTCTTTTTTTTTGGCCCCTCCGAAGTAGTAGTGAATCAGATTCAGCGCAGGACTTATGATCTATCACGAAATTCAGCGCAGGACGTGTGATCTATAACAGATTCAGCGCAGGACGTGTGATCCATAACAGATTCAGCGCAGGACGTGTGATCTATAAGAGATTCAGCGCAGGACATGTGATCCATAACAGATTCAGCGCAGGACGTGTGATCTATAAGAGATTCAGCGCAGGACTTATATAATAAATTCCATAACCCTTCCAGTTCTCTTCCTCCCTCTCCCACCGTATATCCTTCCCCTTCCAGAGTTCTCCCTGCGCTTAAAATCTTCCTCCCTTCCCAAATATTTCCCGAAGTACTCCTCCCTCCCTACCTCCCTTCACACATCTTCACCATTCCATTATCCCCCCTTCTCTATTCCTTCACGTCCCTCTGGTACCCCAAACCCTCCCATTCCACAACCCCTTTACTGGAACAGCGTTCACCTCCAGCACTCGGCATGAGGGGTCTAACAATCATTACTTAATTACCACCACGACTAGTTAGTCCTCGTTAGGTCGTGAATTCCATCGCATTCACTGTCCTTTTCTCTTCCCCTCCCCCCCCCAATTCGAAAGCTCAAGACTCATATAACTCAGTGAGTAATTCGTAATATACCCCTCCCACCCCCTTTAATTCGAAAGCTCATGCAACTCGGTGAGTAATTCTTAACATATGTCATTAATACCATTAATATCGCCATGATTAATAGATTCATCCCACAGTGACTTGTTAACAGGACAGGTCTCGCGCACTGGAAGTACACTACATGCACATTGTCTACACCTGATGTACTTCCGTTTTCTTAACACCACCCCTTCCCCTCCCTCCCTCCCCGTCCCATTTTCTACACCCGAGGTACTCCGTTTTCTCTCCTTACCCCCCCAACCCCTCACCTTCGCAGTGTATGAGGCCTAAGGTTAATACAAGAATACAGCGACCCGGAAGTGGCTGTATAATACGCTTCTTGAAATGAAAACAATATCCTCCTTCCCTAAGACTTCATCTAAAAACCTAAAGGGAGAAAATTTTCTCCTTCAAGAATTTTGTGATCTTTTATCTCCTCTCTCTCTCTCTCTCTCTCTCTCGCCCTCTCTCGAGATTGCTTATTAATATACGCCTCCGCAATAAAGAGACAGACACAAGACTCATAATTGTGTGTGTGTGTGTGTGTGTGTGTGTGTGTGTGTGTGTGTGTGTGTGTGTGTGTGTGTGTGTGTGTGTGTGTGTGTCACAGGTTTTAAATATATATATATATATATATATATATATATATATATATATATATATATATATATATATATATATATATATATATAGATAGATAGATAGATAGATAGATAGATAGATAGAAAGATATGTAGATCGACAGATGGGTAGATAGATAGACTGACAGACAGCAACAGAGAGAGAGAGAGAGAGAGAGAGAGAGAGAGAGAGAGAGAGAGAGAGAGAGAGAGAGAGAGAGAGAGAGAGAGAGAGAGGAGGGAACGCCTTGGACATTGTCCCTTGACGTGACTGGCTCATAAAGAGAGACGGGGGGTCGTAGGCTGGGTGGTAACCCCTCCCCAGTTCTCTAGTGTCAACACCACGGCTGTTATTAACCCCAGGCCGCCTCCTGTTTACTTCGACTCCACCAACTCCTCAAACTCGCGCCTCAAAAAGAAAAAAAAAAAAACTCCAAAATTCAATATCACCATTTGCAAGCTCAATATAAACAGACGTTGGAGGCAGGGAGAGATAGAGAGAGAGGGGGAGGGGGGAAGAAAGGCCGTGTGAGTTGGTAAAAGCGACCCTCGGGACCCTAACCATAAGGTTTTGTTCTCCACGCAGCCTGGTGCAAAGGGGAGGTGGGAGTTAGGGGGGTGAAGGGGAGGGGATACGCTGGCACGAGGTAGGGGAGGGAGTGCTGTGGAAGAGGGAAGGGGGAAGGGGGTGGCAGGTACTTGATAATGAACCGGAGGAAGGGAGGAGGATGGGGTGGGTGGCTGAGGTGGGTAGAGGAGGGGTGCGGTGTACTTGGGGGAAGGGAATGGGGGTGTGGGATTTAGTTAAGGTGGGGGAGGAAGACGAAGATGGTGTGAGAGGGCCGCCCGACCCCCCCTTTTGATCACCCTCCCTCCTTGGCAACCTCCACTGATCCTTAAGAACCCTCATCGGCCACCCTTATCTACCACATCACCCACCTAATTACCTACTCAATAACTGACTTATCCCCCTTCTTTATTCCCTCCGCCAGTCTGTCCGCCCCTTCACCACTCCACGATCAAGCAGGTAACGAGAACAGAGAGTGTGACTGTGGACTGCACAAGCGAAGAGGCCACCTATCAGGCAGGGCTGGCGATGTGCGCACCCGGACACAGGACAACGGAAAGATCCGCTGGAAACAGACTTGTGAGGAGTCCTGGAACGCTCCCTGGAAGCCTATTAGACCGACTATGCGAGTCCTGGAACGCTCCCTGGAAGCATATTAGTACGACTATGCGAGTCCTGGAACGCTCCCTGGAAGCATATTAGTACGACTATGTGAGTCCTGGAACGCTCCCTGGAAGCCTATTAGTACGACTATGCGAGTCCTGGAACGCTTCCTGGAAGCCTATTAGTACGACTATGCGAGTCCTGGAACGCTCCCTGGAAGCCTATTAGTACGACTATGTGAGTCCTGGAACGCTCCCTGGAAGCCTATTAGCACGACTATGTGAGTCCTGGAACGCTCCCTGGAAGCCTATTAGTACGACTACGTGATCTACATACACTCCTATGGAAGTCTATGAATCAAGAAAATGTAATTAAGGTCCAGTGCTCTGGAAACCTACTCATTAAGACGAAGAAATTAAGCTACACTCCTCTGTAAACCTGCTATGTAATTAGGCTACACTCCTCTGTAAACCTGCTACGTAATTAGGCTATACTCCTCTGTAAACCTGCTATGTAATTAGGCTACACTCCTCTGTAAACCTGCTACGTAATTAGGCTATACTCCTCTGTAAACCTGCTATGTAATTAGGCTACATTCCTCTGTAACCCTGCTACGTAATTAGGCTATACTTCTCTGTAAACCTGCTATATAATTTATATACACTCCTCTGTACACCTGCTACGTAACTAGGCTATACTCCTCTGTAAACCTGCTACGTAATTAAGCTACACTCCTCCGTAAACCTGCTACGTAACTAGGCTGTACTCCTTTGTAAACCTGCTATGTAATCAAGACACACCTAATAACCCAAACTAAGTGATCATGACACACTCCTCCGGAAGCCTATTTAAATGGAAAACTTTTAAAAGCCAGGAAATAACCCTGCACAAGCCAACTAATTAAGGCGATTTAGATACGTTATAACCCACTGGAAACATACTAATTAGTACTATTTAGCTGACGCATAACTCTCTGGCGGCCATTTACTTATAATTACGGTATTTAGCTTATTCAAGTACCGTCATTTAAACCCCCCCCCCCCAAAAAAAAAAAGAGGAACTAATACAGGAAGAGCTAATACAGGAGGAGCTAATACAGGAGGAGCTAATACAGTATGATCATAACAACGGTGAATTATATACAAATCAAATGATACATCACCATTAAGGATAACAGAAGGGAAATGCTTCACTCAACTAACCCCCACCACACATTCAAAGAAAGTTAGTGGAGAGAGAGTCTTAAAATGCGAGGTGAGGTACTGGGGACCCGCCTGACTCTAGGATAAAACACAACCTAAGCTGAGGTTGTAAACAATTAAGCCCACACAGCAATTTCGACTGGATCTACATGCACAGTAGCGCGCGGAGGCCTTGTGAATTGAAAATAATCAAGACCTCACCGTTCTACACACAGGACTACGTTGAGGAAGAGTGTACGACTTTACCAGGGCTCATGGTTACGTGTCAGAATACATTCCAGTTTTCTGTATCATCAAATGTTCTCTCTGTTATTCGTTCACGAGAAAAGCATTAACGTGAGTTGAATAACGTTTATGAATAACATCAATGGGGGAAAAAGTTTATTCACGGTCTGTGTCTATTCATCCTTCAAGATGAGCCCCGAGGTGACCACCACCTTAAAAAACTAGAAAGGAGATGCGTCTGATTCACCTCTTCTAACCCCACTCATCTTTCATCATTAACTCAGGAGGGAGGCCTGCAGGAGACGGACCTCCGGGGGTTTGTTTGAGGGGGATGGTTGGAACGGAACGGTACGTACCCAATGGTTCCTTTAACCTGGGGTGGTTGTGTGCTCAATTACGACCTTCTCAAAACCTCCTAAAAACTCTTATCACTGGACACACGCGCAACACAAAAAGGGGCTTCCGTGGTTAGCGTCGCTGACTTTGGATTCATGCAGGGGCCCGCCCGGGTTCGAATCCTGGGCGCGGCAGTCGGCCGACAGGCAACCCTAGGTATTCATCTCCTCTGGAGTCAGCAGTTACTTTGAGGAGACAGCGCTCCCGACGAACATAGCCTCGCTGAAGACGATTTTTCACTGAAGGCGTAACCATGAGCGGGAGAAGTCCGGTAACACCCTCCCCCCTCTCTCTCTCTGCCTGGCATTTCGAAATGGGTGGGAAGGGAATACGATCCATCGATCATACACAAGCTCAAAATGTACGAAAGCATACATAAAGCGTTCGGTCGGGGCTCTGGTTCTACTTGGCCACGTCCCCCCCTTCCCCCCTCGAGCGGCAAGAGAAGCTGGATCGGAGGGAGGAGCAACCTGCCGCCACAGTGGCTCTGGTAATGATACTTTCAGTTCATTTAGTCCGAAGTAGCCTCGTTAGGGAGCGACTCCTGGGGAAGGGGAGGAGCGGGAAAGGCCGGAGCGGGAAGGGGAGGCGACAAACAGCTATCGCTGACACGTTGTACCTTACCCTTGCTATCTACGACAGGGAGGTTATCATGTCGCAGGGGTGCGTCTCGTTTACTCCCTGCTATATGGCGGTTACCCTGTCGAAATGCAGTGTAAATGCTGGGAGGGAGGGTCTAACTTGCCTGGCTGAGGCTCTGTCATCCTCCTGTTTCTTCGCGGCTACCTTATGTGGCCGAGATGTTTGTTATCATCGGCTAAAGTGTGGGGAGGGGGTCATCTTTGTGATGGTACGGCATCGTTAGAGGGGTTATCTTGACTGGCTTGACGGGTCGTTATCATGTACTACTAAACTGGGGGTTATCTTCGGTTGGATGAGGCTTCGTTCTCATCCGCTCCTGAGGGGCTGCCTTTGCCTGGCTGAAGAAGGTCTTTGTTATCATCCGCTACCGAGGGGTCGTCTTGCCTGGCTGAGGGTTCGTTAACATCTGCTACAGAGGGAGCGTCTCTGCCTTGTTTACCTGGAGGAAGATTCGTTATCATCCGCTTTCTTGCCTCTGTTACCTCAAACTGCGCCCCTCCGTCTGTAATCTTTCCCTCTCCATCGCTTCATCTCTTTTCTCTCTCCCTCGTTCAAACCCTCTCTCTCTCTCTTTCCCTCCATTTCTTCTCCAACATCGCTCTGTCTCTCTCCCTAAGCCATTCTTCCCCAGACGAGCAACCCTGGGTAAGAGGCATTTAACTCCAAAACATCAAGGTGTTTCTTTCCTTCTGAAGGGGGCCCCCCCAGTATTTCTTATTATTATGCTGGGGAATTACAAGCGTGCGAACACGGCGTCCCCCCCCCCGAGGGATCAGGGATGGTCCCATCTCTGTACGTCAACCGTCGGGGCAACGACATGAGAACGACCCCATGAACACAGCTGATGGGGCAAAAAAAGAAAGGAAAAATCAGTGGATGGCCAAAACAGCTGGATTCGCATGACGTCGTGCTCAGAATCCCTTAATCCCTCGAGTTCTCAGTTTATTCATTTCCTCTTTCTTCTCTTCTCCCTTTCTTCCTCTTCTTCTCTCTCTCTCTCTCTTCCATCTTGCTGTTCTGTCCATCTGTTTGTTCTCCCACTCTCTCCGTCTGCCGACTTGGTCGTCATTACCTTTGCCATTTCCACTCTCTCTCTCTCTCTCTCTCTCTCTCCTTACATGCATCACTGTGCTATATCTTCTCCCGGCGCCGATAACCTGGCCCGGCGAGGGTTCGGCGTGGGCCGCTGGTACAAAATCATTCCACGAGGACAACCCTCCCTCCCTTCCCTTCGTCTTCCTCCTCCTCCTCGGGACTGCCTTCCTGTTCTTCCTGTCTCTCGGTCATTCGCTCCCCAGGAGTTCCTGGGGTGCGTGAGCGTCTGGTGCACTCCCACCCATCCTCTCCCTCACTTCACCCCAGTGCCAACCTTGAGCCTCGATCACCCCAGAAACCTAAGTCCACTCCCTCCTCACCCCGGCACACCTTAACACTCTCACCCACCTCCTCCCTCAACCCATCACCCCTCTCCTCCTCCCCAAAGCCTCTCCCTCCATCCACCACTATCGCCCTCTCCCACCACTACCCAGATCGACACTCGCTGTGAGAGACCAGTGAGAGACTCCTGGACTTTGGGAGTGCACTGCATGCATCTGAGGTCTCCACCGCCTGGCCTGGCCCTGCCTCTCCTCTCCCCTCCTCTCTGCTCCTACCCGGCTCCTCAACATAAAGAAATGAAAGGCACCGGCTGTATGTTGCCGTAAGTGATCGTTATTCGGAACGTAGGAGAGTGGGCTGGCCATGAAGGAGGAGGAGGAGGAGGAGGAGGAGGTGAAGGGAGGTGGAGCGGTCGCCGGGGCTCGGTGCCTCCGCTTGCTGCCCTGGTGCTGGCCACGATACTGGGGTATACCCAGGTTTCCCCCGTGTGGTTCCCTCCGGTGGAGAGAGAGAGAGAGAGAGAGAGAGGGGACTCCACGACTTCAAGACCCTCCCAGGGGTTCCCTCCGCGGGAAAGAAGGGAGGGGATGCGACCACTCCACGACCCTAAGAGACCAATGAGAGAGGGGAGGAGAGATGGAACAGAACAGAGGGATGGAAGAGGAGAAACACGCAATCAGAGAGAGAGAGAGAGAGAGAGAGAGAGAGAGAGAGAGAGAGAGAGAGAGAGAGAGAGAGAGAGAGAGAGAGAGGAGGGCATGTACCGGAGGGCAAAGAAGGGGGACAGCAAACAAGGCACGGAGGTAAAGAGAAAGGTAAGAGGCAAGGATAATGGAAGATGTGAGGGAAGGGAAATGGAGGGAGGAGCAGGAAATATGGAGAGCAGGGAGGAGCGTGCAGCAAATGAGTCAAGCCACAGCAAGACAAACAAAAGAAAGACCCAATACAAACACACACACACACACACACACACACACACACACACACACACACACACAAAAATCAGGACGGTGGACACAATATGAAGTCTAACGAGGGGGAAAAACACAGCAACAACAAAGACATTAGTAACGGGAAGAGCGACGACAAACAATGAAAAAAAGACAAATGATAATTACAACTACAAATAATTACAACCAGGCGTTACCATAACTACCGTTATGACAGTTCGAGGCACTTCCCCTCCGCCATCCTCTCCCTACCGACTGGCTCCCTCCACCTAACCCCTCAAGTAACCCCCAGAACTTCCCCCCCTTATCGCCTCCACCATCGCCATACAAACAAACACCCCTTAGAAAAAAAAAAAGAGCCCACCCCCCCACCTCAAAGAGAAAAACCCAAAATACAGGGAACAGTAGGAAAGATGGTGGGGGCAGGAAGTAGGGGAGTATAATAAAGGGTAGATGGAGAGATGGAGGGAGGAAGGGATGGGTGTGAAGATGGAGGTTGTTACACCCACCACAAACTCCCCCAACCCCCTTCCCCCATGATGATTACGGACGGTGACAAGTTTAACATTACATTTTCGACAGATGGTGGGGTCAGAGGGAGGCGCGTGTGGTATGTATAGTTCTGTGTTGTGAGGGAGTATCTGGGTTGTACGTGAAGTGAGTGTGGGAGTGTGTGGTAGAGGCTGTGGCAGTGGTTCCTCAACTCTCACTTGCTCTCTCCCAGCTTGCCCTCAACACTCACCTCTCCCACCGGCTCTCACCTGCAGCCTCACCTACACAAAGCCACTGGTTCTTACCTGGGGAAGAAGAACAAACACACAAATTAACAACATCATATCAGAGGGCCAACATAGTGCTATGCACACACGTTAATAATAACAACAACAACAATAATAATAATAATAATAATAATAATAATAATAATAATAATAACAACAATAATAATAATACCTGCTTATCACACGTGACACCAGAATAAACTTCCTTCACACACAGAGAGGAAGGAAGAGAAGCCCTAGGGTGAATGAAGGCCTCGCGACCCTTGAAGGTAGAGTGAAGGAAGCAAGTATTTTCACGATGTCCAACACAATAATGTCTCATCAGATCTACGTATGAATTATTTCTATATGTATGATACCTATCTATCTATCTATCTATCTATCTATCTATCTATCTATCTATCTATCTATCTATCTATCAGGCTATCTGTTGCTAGGTTCACAATGACATGTGGAGGAATTTCATTCAGCATGCCCGGGTGTGTATTGAGGAGGAGGGGGTGGGGAGGAGTGGAAAGGGGGAAAGATAAAGGAGGGAGTAGCAGATCGGAGGAGATGATCGTGGTGGTGTTGGTGGAGAGTTGGTGTACGGAGGAGGATAGGGGATGGGGATAGTGGTGGCGATGGCTGGGTGTATTCCTGTGGACGATCCTTACGCCTCTCTCTCTCTCTCTCTCTCTCTCTCTCTCTCTCTCTCTCTCTCTCTCTCTCTCGCCTTCATGGAGACCCAAACCCAAACACGCATCTCTTTTAATGAGGACATGACATGTCCCCATTATGTAAACCCGGCCTAATGGGGGAGGAAGCAGACTCTCACACCTAAAGCTAAATCTTAATGGGGCTACAGAGTAAAACCCGACTGTAGGTAAATTTGCTTTCATAAGGGGGAGGGAGGAGAGGGCTAACAGATTATCCATACCTAAACGTAAATCTGGTTTTAAGAAGGATCAAAGCAGATCCCTATTCCTTGTCATCTATAGAAGGGTTGTGTTAACACGCTACTACCTACCATGTCTGATTTCATGGGGTTTAATGGGCACATACACAAGGAACCAACCCCAAATGGGTAACATCTACCTAATGGGCCTAAGAACAAGTCTGTCACGTTCTCATGAGAAAAATCTGGTTTAATGAGTATATATATATATATATATATATATATATATATATATATATGTGTGTGTGTGTGTGGACCCTTCCTTTAAATAACTATATGTTTCAGGGGTTTACACTATGCCCCTCTATCATTAAGATACAATACGACAACAATAACCTCTTGCAGGTAGAAACAGTCAGATGAACCCATATGCCCCCCTCAACAAATAAGAGGCTTCCAGCACGTAAATTCGGTCTAATGCATTTAAACCAGCCGTCCATTACGTAGATCCATATTATAATAATGGGTGTTTGACATGCCGCCCTCCGTAAATCGGGTTTAATGGGTCTCATAAGAGGTTCAAAGGGTAAATCTAGTCTAATGGATTCATGGTAAGGTCCCATACGCAAATCCGAACCACAATGAGCGTGTATAGTAAGTACCTTCGGCACTTTAAAGTTACGCCTGGCTGCAATGAGCTCATAGTACCTGGAGTACTTTACGTTAAGTGTAAGTGGCCCGTAAGAAGGTCCTCTACATAAAAGTGTATATGGTCAATATCAGATCCCCCCCCCCTAAATAAAGTAAATCTGCAGGTGTCGCTACCTGGCTCCACAACACAACCTGGACCCACCAGCGTCTCCGATATTTACGGGATGTGGAACGCGTGTGGCTTTACGGCCGCCGTCTGCAATTTTTCTCGTGCAAGGGGTAAGCTTTGTGGCGGTAGATGCGTCCGCTCTGGGGGGGAGGGTGCTGCACACGCGAGCACGGCCATCCAACCCTCCCTCCCCAAGCAGCAGCGGTGGACGGCTCCTCCCTCCGTCTCTCCTATGCATTGCGTCAGGCCTTCGGGTGGGTGGAAATGGGTGAGGGAGGTTGTCATGTGCTATCACTAACGGTGTGTAGTTACCTATCTGTACTATACAGGCGAGGAGCTACCTGACGAAGGAAGACCCCCCCCCCCCCCCATATCATCCTTTACCTGGAACAACTGGCTGATCACCTTCAGGTCTGAGGGAGCGAATGGAAGCACGAGAGAAGAGTGGAGGTCAAGGTCTCTGTCCCTGACCTCGTCTGCCACATCACAAGCAGCCTCTACGAACCCCCGATGTCCTTGCTGTTCCTCGGCTCCACAAGACGCACTCACACGCGCTGGTCAACACACATCGTACATCCTCACACCCTAAAGTATCTTCTTCGGTACCTTCTCTATCCAACATCTACCCCGAGCTCCTGCCTCCACCTCCTCCTCTCCCTCACCGTCACCGAAGAAATTAATCAAGAGATAATGTTGGGCGGCAGCGGTCGTGAGGTGTTCCCCCCATCCAACTCCCTCCCTTCCTCCCTCCCTGCATGGCGGTTCTCTGGTGCCGCAGCTGTTTTCAAACTGCGCGAGGGAGTGAGGGAACGAAGGGATGGGAGGGAAGGGAGGGAGGATCCTTGCTGAGGAAAAGACGGATAGAGGAATGGATAGAGGGTACGTACCTGCGAGTACCTTCGACGACTGCCAGAATAGCTGGGCACACCACCGGAGGGAGAAAGATACAAAGCAGAGATAAAGGAAGATGTGAAGGAAGATGGTGAGAATGATCACCAAAGGAGGAGAGGAGAAGGAGGCATAAAGAGGAGGGAGAGGGAGAGAGAGGAGGAGGAGGGTAAAATAAATAAGAAGCTAGAGAACACAGAAACACACACACACACACACACACACACACACACACACACACACACACACACTTTCTCTCTCTCTCTCTCTCTCTCTCTCTCTCTCTCTCTCTCTCTCTCTCTCACACACACACACACACACACACACACACTTTCTCTCTCTCTCTCTCTCTCTCTCTCTCTCTCTCTCTCTCTCTCTCTCTCTCTCTCTCTCTCTCTGACACACACACACACTCTCTCTCTCTCTCTCTCTCTCTCTCTCTCTCTCTCTCTCTCTCTCTCTCTCTCTCTCTCACACACACACACACACACACACACACACACACACACATACACACACACACACACACACGTCGCCCCCCCCCCCCCGAAATCATGACTAAGAGAGGACTACAATCCGAGTGGAAAAATTAAAACAGAATGAAAACAGAACTCCGCGTTGGCTGTGCTGCTACTGAAGGAGAGAGAGAGCGCCCCTCCCCTTCACCCAGGGGAGCATACTCCCCCAAGCCCGGTATGCCATTAGTATGTCCACCTGCGCATACCCTGATACTTCCAGTGGCATCCAATTTATAATATACTCAACGGATCTAAAAACACGGCTGAAATTGCGCGTGTGTGGCGGTTTTACTGCGTCATATAACGCATCTGTCTCCTGTGGCAGGTGGGTGACCCGGGGGAGAGAAGGGAGGAGGAGGAGGAGGAGGAGGAGGGGAGAAGGAAAATGGGAATCGTGGGAAGAGGTGGTTTACATAATGTGTGTGTGTGTGTGTGTGTGTGTGTGTGTGTGTGTGTGTGTGTGTGTGTCCCCACCTCCGACTTTCTTATTCTGGAAACTTCCAACGGAGGCCAGGGTTTCCCCCGTTAACAGAGAATACCACACGCCATTAGCCCCGTTAACGGTGGTCTTAAAACACCAAACACGGGAGGGTGTAAGAAGGTATTGTGTGTGTGTGTGTGTGTGTGTGTGTGTGTGTGTGTGTGTGTGTGTGTGTGTGTGTGTGTGTGTGGAGGAAGTGAAGTGTTTTAGATATCTGGGAGTGGATCTGTCAGCGGATGGAACCATGGAAGCGGAAGTGGATCATAGGGTGGGGGAGGGGGCGAAAATTTTGGGAGCCTTGAAAAATGTGTGGAAGTCGAGAACAGTATCTCGGAAAGCAAAAATGGGTATGTTTGAAGGAATAGTGGTTCCAACAATGTTGTATGGTTGCGAGGCGTGGGCTATGGATAGAGTTGTGCGCAGGAGGATGGATGTGCTGGAAATGAGATGTTTGAGGACAATGTGTGGTGTGAGGTGGTTTGATCGAGTAAGTAACGTAAGGGTAAGAGAGATGTGTGGAAATAAAAAGAGCGTGGTTGAGAGAGCAGAAGAGGGTGTTTTGAAATGGTTTGGTCACATGGAGAGAATGAGTGAGGAAAGATTGACCAAGAGGATATATGTGTCGGAGGTGGAGGGAACGAGGAGAAGAGGGAGACCAAATTGGAGGTGGAAAGATGGAGTGAAAAAGATTTTGTGTGATCGGGGCCTGAACATGCAGGAGGGTGTAAGGAGGGCAAGGAATAGAGTGAATTGGAGCGATGTGGTATACAGGGGTTGACGTGCTGTCAGTGGAGTGAATCAAGGCATGTGAAGCGTCTGGGGTAAACCATGGAAAGCTGTGTAGGTATGTATATTTGCGTGTGTGGACGTGTGTATGTGCATGTGTATGGGGGGGGGGGGTTGGGCCATTTCTTTCGTCTGTTTCCTTGCGCTACCTCGCAAACGCGGGAGACAGCGACAAAGTATAAAAAAAAAAAAAAAAAAAAAAAAAAAAAAAAAAAAATATATATATATATATATATATATATATATATATATATATATATATATACATATATATATATCACACTTAATCGCCGTCTCCCGCGTTAGCGAGGTAGCGCAAGGAAACACACACACACACACACACACATATATATATATATATATATATATATATATATATATATATATATATATATATATATATATATATATATAAACAAACAGGACAGTTTTCCTGGGACATTAACCGCGCCGAGGACAAAGGTCCTGGGGCGTTGCCGGAGGGGAAATTAACATGCTGTGTTAACAATGCGAATAAATGTATTTAACACGCGTGGCTTGGTGCTAACGAAACCACCGCGCGAACAACGGCCGAGACAATTAACATCTTTTGATCCCTAAAATATAGGGAGTATGCAACGCGAGTGTGTGTGTGTGTGTGTGTGTGTGTGTGTGTGTGTGTGTGTGTGTGTGTGTGTGTGTGTGTATGTATGTATGTATGTATGTATGTATGTATGTATACTGGAAAGGATCACAATTTTGCGCGTGATCAAGATATTCCTATGAGTCCACGAGGAAAATGAAACACGAAAAGTTCCCAAGTGCACTTTCGTGTTATAATCACATCATCAGGGGAGACACAAGAGAGAAATATAACAATCAGTTGATATACATCGAAGAGAACAAGCTAAGTGGCGTCCTAGCTTCGTCTCTTCGATGTATATCAACTGACTGTTATATTTCTCTCTTGTGTCTCCCCTGATGATGTGATTATTACACGAAAGTGCACTTGGGAACTTTTCATGTTTCATTTTCCCCGTGGACTCATAGAAGTATATATATATATATATATATATATATATATATATATATATATATATATATATATATATATATATATATATATACAACTGTATAAAATCCAGTTGTATACGTTAGCGGGGGGCATACATTACGTCAGCTGAGGGCAGCAGGGTACGTGGCTGAGCGGCCCATCCAGCAGGGCCTGGGGTTGGTGGAGGAGGGTGTGTGTGTGTTTGAACGCGGCCAGCTAACGAACGATGGCCATCGCCCGAGTCCGCTATACACCTGAGTTTTCGTTAATTACCCGCACAACGACCGCGTGCCGTTAAGACGCAAACTCCCGTTACATTAGGCTGGATAAAGAGACCTTAAGACGCCGCGGCGATAAGTCCCCTCTTGTACCCCCCCATCTCTCTCCGTATTAGCCTGAATGCACCAAGCTTTCTGTTAAGTGAATTGGCAACACTGCAAGCAAGTGCTGCAGTCTTAACACCTGTGTTAAGAGGCCATTATGGTAACACTGGCGAGAAACGGGCGTGTGAGGGTTTAACACCGACGCTACGGTGTGGTAACACTGGTGGATTCGTGTTACTCGTGTTATGCTGCTGGTAGCACAGGTGTTATTAAGTCCTTTGTATACAATAACACTCACGCCTTGCTAACACTGGTGTTACGCTCTCGGTAACACCAGCGTTATCAAATGGTAATACTGGTGCTAGCTTCTCAGTAACGCTGGTGCTAAGGGATCTGGTCACATCGGAGCTACGATCTTGGTAACACCAGTGCTACGGTAAAACTAGTGCTACGACGCTGGTAATTAACACCACATCATCTACAGTAAGCCAGGATGCAGTCGAATGAACAATACATCATCTACAGTAAGCCAGGATGTAGTCGAATTAAAAATACAACATCTACAGTAAGCCAGGATGTAGTCGAATTAAAAATACAACATCTACAGTAAGCCAGGATGTAGTCGAATGAACAATACATCATCTACAGTAAGCCAGGATGTAGTCGAATGAACAATACATCATCTACAGTAAGCCAGGATGTAGTCGAATGAACAATACATCATCTACAGTAAGCCAGGATGTAGTCGAATGAACAATACATCATCTACAGTGAGCCAGGATGTAGTCGAATGAACAATACATCATCTACAGTAAGCCAGGATGTAGTCGAATGAACAATACAGCATCTACAGTAAGCCAGGATGTAGTCGAATTAAAAATACAACATCTACAGTAAGCCAGGATGTAGTCGAATGAACAATACATCATCTACAGTAAGCCAGGATGTAGTCGAATGAACAATACATCATCTACAGTAAGCCAGGATGTAGTCGAATGAACAATACAACATCTACATTAAGCCAGGATGTAGTCGAATGAACAATACATCATCTACAGTAAGCCAGGATGTAGTCGAATGAACAATACATCATCTACAGTAAGCCAGGATGTAGTCGAATGAACAATACAGCATCTACAGTAAGCCAGGATGTAGTCGAATGAACAATACATCATCTACAGTAAGCCAGGATGTAGTCGAATGAACAATACATCATCTACAGTGAGCCAGGATGTAGTCGAATGAACAATACATCATCTACAGTAAGCCAGGATGTAGTCGAATGAACAATACAACATCTACAGTAAGCCAGGATGTAGTCGAATGAACAATACATCATCTACAGTGAGCCAGGATGTAGTCGAATGAACAATACATCATCTACAGTAAGCCAGGATGTAGTCGAATGAACAATACATCATCTACAGTAAGTCAGAATGTAGTCGAATTAAAAATACAACAACAGCAGTAATCCAGGATAACAAGCAGCAAAAACATCAACATTTAACAACAACATCAACCTGGACAATCTTGTTATAAACAGAAGTATATCAACATTAACCACACGATCTCATCGCCATGTTACCGTCACTGAACACGTCATACCTACGTCATGCTTGCGTCATGCAATGAAAACATCATACCTACGTCATGCAAGTGAACGCAATCACTCTTGTAAAAGGGGGGGAACTAAAAAGAAAATGAATGACAGGACCTTCTGTAGAACTCGTAATGTGTGTGTGTGTGTGTGTGTGTGTGTGGGCGGGGGGGGATATCATTCCACCATTCACAATGCCTTCGACCCTGCCTCCCTCCTCCCTTACACACAAAAGGGGGAGAAACAAAATATAAAAAAAAAAGAGGCGAAAAAATAAGAAAAACGCTTCCATCAACAGAAAGAAAATCCAGAATGTTTTGTACGACTGGGCACTATGTTTCTTATTAGTACGACCCTGAACAATGGGTCTACAGATTAGAGACTGTAACATCTCTCTCCCCAGATAACAGCGCTCGGGGCTTTGATGGCCTCGTCCGTCGCTCATACCAGCGTCAGGAGGGAGAGAGCGTGTGGGTGTGTCGACAGGAGGAGGGGGTGTTTCGTCCCATTCAGACCAGCCAGCTCACATATGGGTACAATATGTAGGCACATATTAACAATGTGATCATAGAGCGGGGGGAAGGGAAGTGGGAGGGGATGGGATAGGTTAGAAATTTGGGTAATTTCTAACATAATGGTGCTGTGTGTAACATCCTCCCTAATTCATTAATAACTTTGAAAAATATCGAGGACAAATGTCTTATTTCTCTTTCAGCGTGTCGTTCCATCTCAACTCATGATCCCCTTGAGTTAACCCGTTAACCACTGGATAACTCCACCACCCACCATTATCCAAAGAGGGAAGTCTGCCAGATGATGCCTGGTGGCATCACCTTAGTGGTGTGCATCCTCCCTCCATATGACCTCACGAGGCGCAAGTGGGGACGACGCCTGGGCAATCAAACGTGGCATTACCCTCCCCCAAACACACACACACACACACACACACACACACAAGCCTGTGAAGCCATGTGAAACATAGCCTCTCCCTCAGTTCAACTCAGGCATGTGGGGTGGTGTGTCTCTTGCGAGCACACGCACCTTCAAAAGCCCTCAGTCTGGGAGTAAGTTCTGGTGTGCCACAGGGTCGTATATACCCTGTACGTCTGGCGTGTTAACGACACTGTTGTCATGTGTGTCGTCTGGGAAGCCACTGTGTTCCATGTGTCTGTTCTTATCCTCGTATTTACATGTCGTCTTTGCATGCCTCTCCCTCCCAAACACTGAACTGTGGTATCTATACGTACGTGCTCGTTTTAATCTATCGACGGTATATCTATCACGTACGTTTTTTGTGTATCCATCTACCAATCTATCTATCATATATATATATATATATATATATTTTTTTTTATATATATATTTTTATATATATTTTTTTTTTCCAAAAGAAGGAACAGAGAAGGGAGCCAGGTGAGGATATTCCCTCAAAGGCCCAGTTCTCTGTTCTTAACGCTACCTCGCTAACACGGGAAATGGCGAATAGTATGAAATATATATATATATATATATATATATATATATATATATATATATATGCAATCCATTCGTTGGGACTACATCATCACGTGACCAACGCGGAAGGTGACCCGCCATGCGAAAATAGTCGCTCACCAGGTCACGGACAATTTGGGGGGGTTACGGACAATTTGGGGGAGGGGGGGAGGGGGTTCAGTCACGGGCAATTTGAGGTGAGGTGAGGTGAGGGGGGGGTCATCACCGTGTCACTCGGCACATGATGAACGAGCGAAGGTATGTGAACCACCCCGCCGTCATGGGGACCCCCGACCCGTAATTACCAATTGAGTAATTAAGACGCACAAACACACAGCCTCATCTGACTGCATGAGGGGGCGGGGGGGAATACGAGAGGAATGATATGTATTTCTTATCATAAATCAGCGAGATTAATGTAATCGACACACACACACACACACACACACACATTCCCTCCCTCTGCCTCACCGCTTTTCTTAAACAGGGATGAAGGAGGAGGAGGAGGAGGAGGAGGAGGAGGAGGAGAGGAGGAGGAGGAGGATGAAGATGAGGAGGAGAGGGAGGTGGTTGGGGGGTGGGAAATACGGGAGAGACATGACTGGCGATTCTGTTTAGTGCTGGGTTGAGGGCTGGGCAACTGGCGCATCCGAATCATGATTGAGGGGGAGAGGGGAGAGAAGGGGAGGAGGGGGAAGAGAAGGGGAGGGAGAGTGAGTGGTGGTGAGACTCGTTCGTACTACGACGGACGGATGGGGGGGAGAGGAAGGAGGAGGAGGAGGGGAAGGGTGGTGGAGGAGCAGCGCAAGACAAGAGGCTGATGACCACCAGGAAGAGGTGTTGTGTCCGATGACCCATGATAACGAACGGATCTTTTGTTGGCTTACGCTGACAAGAGCGGATAACTGGACGAGCCGGATGTCTGGAGAATCGGATAACGGGACAGGTCTCTCTCTCTCTCTCTCTCTCTCTCTCTCTCTCTCTCTCTCTCTCTCTCTCTCTCTCTCTCTCTCTCTCTCATTACATTCGTAACAGACACGACTTTACGACCGAATGTATACGTAAAAAAAAAAGACGATCGTTTGCCCGCTCTATCGCAAACCGTAAGTCAATCTCCCTTCTAAACCGAACACACACACACACACACACACACACACACACACAGACGGACTATTAATCCCGTAAACCGGACGTTGAAGGATACAACGTCGCTACATCGGATATACACTAAATATATTACAGCTTCGCTGGGTCATTCGCTCCTTATAATAGAAATAACTCCATTCATTTTTTTTCTACCGGGCTAAATCGCATGCTCGCGACTCGCATCACCCCCCCATCGCCCCGGTATATATATGAAAAAAAAAAAACGAACTAAAGCGAATTACCCGTCCGTTAATCCGGAGCTCCATCGTACGATCGACTAACACAAGGCATCTCACAGGGAAAAAAAATATATATATATATCCCCCCAAACCCCCACCCCCAAAGTCTGAGGCTTAAGCCAAGCTTCACTTAAGAATATTAATATTCAGCAGGGGGGAAAAAAAGAGGAAGGAGGAGGTGAGGTGGGAGGGTAGGGGAAAAAAAACTGTATTGATAAATATTAGAGATTTTCTTTTCCATCTGCAAGGTTGAGGGGGGGGGAGGAGGGGAGGGTCTGATGGAGAATCTAATTTGAAGGGAAGATTTATGATGCAAACATGACGTGAGAGAGAGAGAGAGAGAGAGAGAGAGAGAGAGAGAGAGAGAGAGAGAGAGAGAGAGAGAGAGAGAGAGAGAGAGAAACATACGTGGGTCCGCCCACAGACACGGTTCTTGGGGGGGGCAGACCGACTCTCATTTCTGTGATCCATACGACCCAATATCGTTATTTACACACACACACACACACACCTTAGCCTCCTTCAGTCATCGTAAATGTGTAATCGAACGGGTCACAGTCGTATCTCAACGTCCAGTCCAGATTTAAAGAAAAAAAAAGAAAATGAAAGAAAAGACCAGAAAAAAAGGGTAAGTATTATGCTTGTGTACCAGTACGACGAACGCGAGAGCGATTCATTCGTGGAACACGAAAATATCTCATTCACGAATGTGACAGCGATTTGGCAACGATCAAAGGAGCCGATATTCTTTCCCCACTTTTGCAATGCGTACGAAACTGTACGAAGAATATTGTATCTCCCAACGTTTACAGTCATTTACCAGAATACAGTGGCTACAATATTGTATCACATCGTTTACGGTCATTTACCAGAATACAGTGGCAAGAATATTGTATCTCACATTGCTTACGGTCATTTACCAGAATACAGTGGCAAGAATATTGTATCTCACATTGCTTACGGTCATTTACCAGAATACAGTGGCAAGAATATTGTATCTCATTGTTTACAGTCGTTTACCAGAGTACAGTGGCAAGAATATTGTATCTCCCATCGTTTACAGTCGTTTACCAGGACACAGTCATTAACAATGGCTTCCAACACGAGCAAAACAAGGGTCATCCATGCTCCTCTTGAGAGAGTTCACGCACTTGAAGTCCACAATAACACCTTAATGCCCCAACACCCATATTCTCCGCACCTCACCACCCATTCTCCGCCCGCCACCCATTCTCGACTCTTCACCACCCGTCAGCAACCTTTCGCTGTCGGTCAAACACCTACTCTCCACCTCCCACCACACCCACTTTCCACCCGTTACCTAACATTCCTCCCCCATTTTCATTCACCGAACAGCAGCTCTACCATACCCTTGATGCCTCTTCCTCACACCCAACAGCAGATACGCTCTCCATGTCTCCCTTCATGTGGTAACACCAAAAGGACTGTCCCAAACAGAACGACTTGGGAGTACTTGAAGTTCTCGACACATCTAAACATGGACGATGCGAAAATGCAAACCTGACGGGCAATATCTTAATTCACCTCAGTGTGGACGCATGCGGACGTCGGGCACGAACGCCTGTAAAGCCGACCCTACACGAACGCGGACGTCCGACGCCCTGTCCTTCTTCTACCCCATCACACGACGGAGATAACCATATCAATCCATCTGTCTTATCCTACGAGCACTGAGCCTCCCCAGGACACTCACACACCCCCTTAACGAGGAGTACCAAAATCTGTGCTCCTAAAGTTCCTCCCACTACACGATGAAGTGATCTGCAAAGGCGAGACTTAAGAGCCGCCTTCCCATGCCACCCACCCTCACACCAAGCGCTTCCAATCCCACACCATCAACCTCGTCGGAGTCTCTCATTCAAACGCCCTTCTTCACACTGCCATCCCTCCATCATACAAATACATTCCTCCTCTACCGTCCTCATCGACACCAACCACGAGCGCTAAACTATTACTCCGGGGCGTCCATTCATCTCCTCCTGTGTGCGAGTTTTTCCCCCTGATGAACCCTCCACCACCACCCATGTTCCTCGACACGGCGACTCAAACCCATTCAACCCACCCTCACCCTCACTAGCAACCGTCTTATCATCTATATGTCTCAACCTTCTCATTCAACTTCTCCTGCAAGTCCCGTTTTACGCTTCCATTTCACCCACCCACCCCCGAACCCCACAAGCTTCAGAACTTCATCTATTCTCCATCCCACCACCTCACCTCACCTCACGCTTCACACTTCCAGTCGCAGAACAACTGAGTCACAAGACTAACCCACGAATTATCGTAAACGTCTGATGTGTCAGCCGCCACCACCACAAACATACCCACCCCTCCTCACGAACTCACAACCCGTCACCTCCCACCCAACCCCATGCATGTCACTCATCACAGTTCGCTCCTCTCTATGATCAAAACGACTTTCCTTTTGGATTCTACTTCACGAACTCACAACCCGTCGCCTCCCACCCAACCCCATGCATGTCACTCATCACAGTTCGCTCCTCTCTCTATGATCAACCCGACTTTCCTTTTGGATTCTACTTCCCCCCCTCCCCAAGGTGTGTTCTTCACCTCACCTTCTCTAGGGCACGTGTGAAAAGCAATACCGTCATCCCTGAATCAAACACACGTGATTTTTTCTTTTTCATTCGATAACATCCGCCACAGGTTACGGATCTACCATCACCACCTTTACCTCAGCTTTGATCGAAATTTTCCCAAAACTTTCTCTCTCCCTCACAGCTTCATATCACCATCTCCTCCTACCACGCTTGGCCTCACCACCATCCCCTCAGGGGTAGTCGTCTGATCGACAATTCCACTCAGCCCTACAACCCCCCGCGCCGTAGACACCTGACCTAAATGTTACCCCTCCCACCCTGAAAACATCTACCACTTCCATCCATACTTCTGCATTCATTATTCATTCGTCCATCCTTCCACTGAGGCATATGAAGAGGCGTATGTCTCCTGTTGTGTGTGTGTGTGTGTGTGTGTGTGTGTGTGTTTGGTGGGGGGGGGGGGTGTTGGTTCCCAAGGCGAGCCGACAGGCACCCGTGATGGGATGTACACCTTTTGTGGGAATCATGCACTTTAACGAGGGCACAGTGACGCAGAGAGAGAGAGAGGGAGATTCGCAGTCCTGCAAGACCATCAGGAAACCAACTGTGCCAAGTTCAATGGCAACAAATGATGGGAACATTACGGGACGCCCTGTGGAGAGAGAGAGAGAGAGAGAGAGAGAGAGAGAGAGAGAGAGAGAGAGAGAGAGAGAGAGAGAGAGAGAGAGCACCCCTACCCTGGACAAACATGTGGCGAGCGTATCTGACCAGCCTGGGCGACACGGGGACACGCAGGCCCACGGGTCGCGTCCTCCAACAAGCTGGCTGATCAAGAGGAACAGCAAGGTGTCGTGGCTGGGCTCACCCCAAGACTGACGAACTGCTAGCAGGGGATGACTGGGTCATCCCACGCTATAATGCGGTATACGCACCACACGGACGATAATGCGGTATACGCACCCACACGAACGAGTTAAAAGTTATCAAAGATAACACTGGGAGTGGTTTCAGGTCTTCCAATACGACGGAACGACCCTTCAGATCGAGAGTACGACCCTTAAGAACGACACACACACACACACACACACACACACACACACACACACACACACAAAACTCCCTCTGAACAGGGTAAAAGTGACCCTTGGGCCACATACTCACACGGTGTAATATCGCTTGCTTTTACTTTCCCAGGGAGTTTCAAAAAAGGGGAGGGGGGTGTTGGTTGGTTGTGGGACTGTGTGGGAGCGACGAGATGTGCATCCGACAATGTAGTCTGGCATTATCAACATTAACATTGGCCAGCATCGCCACAAGTTAAAAACCTCCGCGTGAGAAACGTAGTTAAGAATGGTCATAAAAATGGCCACTGCGGAACGTGTCACCGAGGGGGGAACACTCGACCTTCCGTCCGGGCGCCGGAAGATCGACTATCCACGAGCCAAGGAGGGTGTAAATGAAGGCGACGATTCCCGAAATTCCAAAAAATTGGGAATCATATCCCAGTATCATTACGGCTTCAGGTGGGGGGGGGGGGGGAAGGAAGGGGGGACGGAAGGAGAAAGGGAAGAATTCCCACCCTTACGAACGCTGGTCCTCTAAGACTTGCTTGCCAGCGTCTCCCTCGCTCGACGCTCCCTTATATATATATATATATATATATATATATATATATATATATATATATATATATATATATATATATATATATAAAATATCTTTTCTTAGAACAAGCGTGACACCGCGGCGTTACGTCACGTCACACGGCCAGCCACACCGTTACGCTACGCGTGACGCGGCCTCACCCGTCAACGTGTCACACGGAAGAAAAAAGAAAAGAAGAAATGATATCATCGTTCTAGAATAAACCTGTGGGCCAACAGCGGCGAGTTTATTGACACTGCCACTAACGTACTGCAAATTTCTTCCTCCTTCTTACACTATATATATATATATATATATATATATATATATATATATATATATATATATATATATATATATATATATATTTTTTTTTTTTTTTTTTTTTTTTATACTTTGTCGCTGTCTCCCGCGTTTGCGAGGTAGCGCGAGGAAACAGACGAAAGAAATGGCCCAACCCCCATACACACGTACATACACACGTCCACACACGCAAATATACATACCTACACAGCTTTCCATGGTTTACCCCAGACGCTTCACATGCCTTGATTCAATCCACTGACAGCACGTCAACCCCTGTATACCACATCGCTCCAATTCACTCTATTCCTTGCCCTCCTTTCACCCTCCTGCATGTTCAGGCCCCGATCACACAAAATCTTTTTCACTCCATCTTTCCACCTCCAATTTGGTCTCCCTCTTCTCCTCGTTCCCTCCACCTCCGACACATATATCCTCTTGGTCAATCTTTCCTCACTCATTCTCTCCATGTGCCCAAACCATTTCAAAACACCCTCTTCTGCTCTCTCAACCACGCTCTTTTTATTTCCACACATCTCTCTTACCCTTACGTTACTTACTCGATCAAACCACCTCACACCACACATTGTCCTCAAACATCTCATTTCCAGCACATCCATCCTCCTGCGCACAACTCTATCCATAGCCCACGCCTCGCAACCATACAACATTGTTGGAACCACTATTCCTTCAAACATACCCATTTTTGCTTTCCGAGATAATGTTCTCGACTTCCACACATTTTTCAAGGCTCCCAAAATTTTCGCCCCCTCCCCCACCCTATGATCCACTTCCGCTTCCATGGTTCCATCCGCTGACAGATCCACTCCCAGATATCTAAAACACTTCACTTCCTCCAGTTTTTCTCCATTCAAACTCACCTCCCAATTGACTTGACCCTCAACCCTACTGTACCTAATAACCTTGCTCTTATTCACATTTACTCTTAACTTTCTTCTTCCACACACTTTACCAAACTCAGTCACCAGCTTCTGCAGTTTCTCACATGAATCAGCCACCAGCGCTGTATCATCAGCGAACAACAACTGACTCACTTCCCAAGCTCTCTCATCCCCAACAGACTTCATACTTGCCCCTCTTTCCAGGACTCTTGCATTTACCTCCCTAACAACCCCATCCATAAACAAATTAAACAACCATGGAGACATCACACACCCCTGCCGCAAACCTACATTCACTGAGAACCAATCACTTTCCTCTCTTCCTACACGTACACATATATATATATTCGTATGAGTCCACAGGGAAATGAAGCACGAAAAGCTCCCAAGTGCACTTTCGTGTAATAATCACATCATAAATTTATCATTATCATTATTATTATTATTATTATTATTATTATTATTATTATTACAATATGTTCTGTTAAATGATTACAGAACAGTGGTGTTACACAGAACATTCGCGATGATGAAAATATTCGTGTAACTTTGTTCAACCTGTTATGTTATGGGAGAGAACACTGCTGCCGACTCCCTGACACGAGAAGAAACACTTCTCTTGCGAGATAATGTCGAGAAATATGAGGAACCACACACACACACACACACACACACACACACACACACACGAACATGCACTCACATAAGCACGCGCAAATACGAAAACATTCGCTCTCGAACAAAAACATGCACGCAAACAAAAACAAAAAAAAAAAAACAATCGGAAAAAAAAAGTCATAAAAACACATCCACGAATAATATCCCGTGCTCATCGTAAATCAATACATGTACCTGATCAACCCGCCAGGAGCGATTAATATAATCACCAGTCACTCCAGAACTGCTCCGACGTAACGGTTAATATTGATCAGTGTAATCAAGGGTTGAGCGACTTCTCCCGCTGTCATCCGGAGCCTTGCTGATCAGGACCCCGGGAGTATAAGCGATCAATATGATCAACACCAACACACAAGACTGATTGATCGGTGGAGGAGGAGGAGGAGGGGATGGGGAGGGGTGCGGGCAGCGCGATCCAGAATGTGATGTCCCTGATTACCGTAATTAAATCCGCGGACTCGGATGAGCATCATTGACATGGGACTTACCAACGTGGATAAATGGCCGACTTCCCTCACCTCGCGAGCGCCCCCGCCCCAGCCCCAACCACCATCCCCCTCCTACCACACACACACACACACACACACACACACACATACACACGGACACACACACACACACAAAATGAGGCAATGGGGGAAAATATCCCATAATTTGGTAGTATCAAATATCTATAATCTGCGACACGTCCCGCCCAGGCCCCCGCGTCGCGTCGCGCGTCTCGCAATTTAATCTTTGGAAGTGGACGGACGACTCTTGGGGTCCCGGCGAATGCCAACTTTATGCGGATTTCTTGCGAATACATCAGACACCCGCTGAGGCACGGTGGGTGCCGCCTCCTCCACCTCCCTCATCCTTCCCCCAACACACCCAAGAGCCCCAACCTCCAACCTCCTCCTCCTCCCTCCCTTCTCCCCGGAGCCTTCCTCAACACCCGCCGTCGCCCATCCCCTCCCTTCCCTCCTTCCTCTTCCCTACCACCCACCACCTCACCCTCCCGCGACCTACACACACCCCGCCACCCTCTTCCCTCGACGAACCTTGAGCTTAAACCCTCGAGAAGATGAAACGTAGACGAGATGGGCGGATGGGCGGGTTGGGAGGTGGGTGGGTGGGTGGTGGTGGGGGAAGGAGGGAGAAATATTCCTTTTAACAGCGGCGAAATTTCACCTTACACGCAAGAGGTGCTCTAGATGGGGGGAGAGAGAGAGAGAGAGAGAGAGAGAGAGAGAGAGAGAGAGAGAGAGAGAGAGAGAGAGAGAGAGAGAGAGAGAGAAGGTGTTGAGGAGAGAGGATGGAGGTAGGGGAAGAGAAAGAGAGGGAAGGAGTAGAGGAGGCAAGAAGAGTGAGAGGGTAGGAGAGGGGAAAGAAAAGGAAAGGGTAAAGGAGGGAGGGATATGGAGGGAGTAGTGGAGGGAAAGAGAGGGAATGGGTAAAAGGAGGGGGAAAAAAGAGAAGGAGGGTGTGTTCCTTTTCCCCACAATGTGTCCACAATGCCACCATTACGGGATGCACCAATCCTCAGCGGGTGGGTAGAAGTGCTGGTGTGAGGCGGGTGGCTTAAAGCACTGACGCTAACCCGTATGCCTGTAGCAAGCTTGGGAGGAGGAGGGTGAGGAGGGTGTGCATGTTCTCTCTCTCTCTCTCTCTCTCTCTCTCTCTCTCTCTCTCTCTCTCTCTCTCTCTCTCTCT
>NC_092252.1:7519611-7522111 GCF_036320965.1 Panulirus ornatus | reverse complement strand
CCTCAGACGCCACCGTGCACAGCGACACCTCATCACTGCATCAGTCCGGCGTGCAGATCAGATGAGCGTAGTAACTACCACAGCCGTGTGCCACTCGGCCTCCCTACCTTGTGGATACAGACGTGTGGAACTTCTCGCAATGACCAACGCCTGACCTTTTTACAGCTACGATTTCACCATCGCCGTCCATTGTACGTCGGGGATTCTACGTCATGTTTTTTAAGGTCTTTAAGCGCGAAGGTACGACCCCTTAAGCACGACGGTACGACCTCTTGGGTAAAAGTGGCTCGGGCCTTTTTTCCCCCCGGCCCATAATATTCTGGTCAAAAGGTCACTTCATCCTACTCAAAGGGTCGTACTGTTGGGCTTCAAGGGTCGTAACGTCGTGTTCAAAGGGTCGTACTGTTGGGCTTCAAGGGTCGTAACCTCGTGTTCGAGGTTTTGTTTTCATGTTCATTCCGGTCATAACAATCGACAGTGGTCAACCATGAAAGGTGAAAATGAAATGAAAATGTCTTAAAGACAATATCACCTTCGATGGGGTTTTAATATGGGCAATATCAAACCCTTACGACAGTTCCCAAAATGACAACATCACCATTACGATGATTTAAAATGACAATATCACCATTACTGATGATTCAAAATGACAAAATTTTCCCCTTTGTTTAGTTTAATATTTCAACCCTCACCATTACTGATGAGTTCAATATGACAACATCACCATTCTGATTTATTCAATTGACAAAACACCATTACTGATGGGGGTTTAATAATGCCGTAAACCACCAATGAGCGTTTAAAAAGATTTTGGGGGCTTGCCCACCTTAACGAACAGGCTCCCACCCAACCACCACCACCTGTTCTCTACGTTGTATAAATTCAGGTCGTAACGACCCATCTGCCTCGTTAGGAATTCTGGTCCCCAAAAGAGGCAATCAGGGGGGGGGGGGGGGTTTGGGGGGCGAGAAAATTTTTTGCTGTTAAACGGCCCTACATTAATTAAACCCCCCCCCAAACCCCGACTAAAACTATCCGGGGTCAAACTTGTAGACCATTAGGTCAGGGTCGTTAGCCAGCGGAAGGGCCCAAAGGGTTTTACACCCCCAAAACACACACACACACTTCATAAAGCCCAGCGTTACACCTCGGGCCAAACAACAGGAAAAAAACCCAAAAATTCAACCCCCAGTAAAAAAACCCGGGGTTCGAAATCCCCGGGGGTTAAAAAATGGGTTTCATAAAAATACTTTACTATAATCAAAAGGCGGCGGGGAGAGAGAGAAGAGAGGGGAGAGAGAAGAGGAGAGAGGGGAAGAGAGAGAGAGAGAGAGGGGGGGGGGGAAGGGTGGGGCGTCCTCGATTTACAGAGGAACACAGACACACACTGCAGAAGAGTGGTTCTCACCCCCCCCCCCCCCTCCTGAAATGTTTTAAAAACCGCATTTAAAACTTTTTCTGAAAATCCGAAACTCTGGCGTGAGTCCCCGGTAAAAAACGCTAAAAACTGTGTTGCTCATTCTCCCCCCCTCTCCCCTTCCTTCCTCTCCCCTCCCTTCCCCCTTCCCCCTCCCCCTCTTTTTCCTCCCCCTTAAAATATTTTTTTTATTTTTTTTTTTTATATATATATATATATATTTTTATATAAAAATATATATATTTGGAAAGGGGCTGCAAGTCAGATTGCACCAAATTTCCCCAAAGCCTCCCCGAGACTCTCCTTTCCCCCCCCCCGCCCTCCTGCCCCCCCACCCCCCAGCATCATATTTACATATTTCAATCTCCCGCTAATGAATTTAATCAACGCTTAGAATATATCGCATATCGGACAATTTATTCAGGCTGCGGGCGGCGTGGAATTCCGCGTATATCTATCGCATATCGAAGTATGTTTCATTAGGGCCAAAAATTATTAATGGCCCTATATATCGACAGGTAAAATAAAAAGGGTTTTTTTGGGGGTGTGTGTGTGGGGTGTATTTCCCAAATTTAAACCTTTACCCTTTAAAGGGTTAAAAACTACGTATATTTAACAAACTGTTCCTTTTTCTCTACCAAGAGGGAGAATGGTGGAAGGAAAGGGGGGGGGCCCAAAGGGAAATTTCCGAGCCGCCGGGCGTTATGTTCCAGCAAGACGTGATGGGTATGGGTTAGCCAAGGAAGTGATGGGTATGATGTGGCTTAAAAACCCCCCTCACTCCTCGGGGTTTTGCAACACCCCCCCGTTAAGGGGCAAAACCCCACCCGCCCCCCCTCCCCCCAAAAACCCCTTTTTTACGAAAACCCCCCCACTGTTACGTTTTCTGGGTTCCCTGATATCGTATCGTCTGTTACCCCCGTTCCTCTCTCCCCCTTCTCTCTCTCTCTCTCTCTCTCTCCCCCCTCTTTCTCTCTCTCTCTCTCTCCTTACGGGTCAATCCCCTCCCCAGATACACGTCCCCTTAATACTCTCTCTTTTCCCCTTTTTCTCTCTCTCCCCTCTCCTCTCTCTCCTCTCTCT